>NW_013666487.1:2208-3280 GCF_000517525.1 Limulus polyphemus
ACGTCATTTTATCAAAATTAGTTACAAACTTCCTTGGTAGTAGATAGTTCAATCCTAATATGCGTTCGTCTTCAATGTCAGTCAATTATACTTTCTCTTTGTCCTTTATGCACATGAGCTCAATAGTTACCCACACTGGTCCCCACAATCTTGTAGAATGTCCTGTCACACCATAAAGCTTCTGTATGGCTTCTGGTACTCCTTCATGATCTAACACCTTGATGCTCACAAGGGTTTGCTGAGATACAGAGTCTATGACAAAGTTGCACCTTTGGCCATCCAGCTTTCTTGTCACATAGACAGTGTGTGTGCTTGGCATTTTACACCTAGCTGTTGGGACTTTCATGATGGGGGTTGGTGGGCGTCGCTGAACACCAACCACTACTGGTCTCCTTGAGGCAGACTTGTTGGTAATATTCTTCCTACACTGGCTCCTCAAATGTCCGTGCTTTCCACAGTTCCAACAACATTTCTGGATACCAGCCTTTCCTGCTGTGGCATCTCCCCTGTGTTGAAGTTTCCATCATTGAGCTCTCTTGTGCCCAGGTTTATTACAGTGCCAGCAAAGTCCCTCAAACCTCTCTGAAAGCTGACCTTGAATCCAGATGACTGTACCAACCTCGGTACCTCTGTGCTGGACTTAACGTAGGATTCAAATTCGAGAGCTCTGGCCATTGCATCCTGCATGGTAGAGGGGTGTGCTTGCTTCACTTGTATCTTAAGCTGTGGACTGTCCAAGGCATCTACGAACTGATCCCTCAGCAACAACTTGAGGAGATCGGGTGGTGCAGTTGGGTAGGTCTTATGTGCCATGCTTTCTAAGTCCTGTGCCAGCTCTCCCCTTTAGCGCAGACTCTCCTGAACCTAGCCCTGTAGACTTCTAACTGATTTTGGGTTCCGTACCTGAGTTCTAGAGCCAACACCAGTGCTCTATAGTTGTGCCTATCATCTGCTGACAACTGTCCAAGTATTTCCTGTGGTTGTCCCTTCAAGCTCGTTGCCAGATATACTGCTTTCTTCTCCTCTGTCCATCCGTTCATCTCTGCCAGTAGCCCAAACTGTGCTCTATATG
>NW_013666487.1:4245-13563 GCF_000517525.1 Limulus polyphemus
TCCATTTTTTTTCGTCCCACTCTCTGACACCAGTTTGTTACGCCTCCAGTCGTTACTTAATTTTCCGTAAATTCTTTCCAACTAAACTTTGGCGACACAAGTCCTTTCTTAAATAAAACTGGGTTATTCTTTCCGAATACAACTTTATGATACACTTAATTTCAACAGTCGCTCTATAACAAACGCCATAACTCACGTGGCCAACAATATTCTGTCCGAATACATTCCATTACTCATTACCTCCCCGTCGCTTCGTGGCCGGTCTTATATATACAAGACTACACTAAATCTAGAAGGATCACGAGATTTAAGGAAAAGACGTGAATGTTCGAGAATGACGTGACACTAGTCGATGTCGTAACAATAATATAGAGGTTGGCTCCCTAAAGACACTGATTGCATAGTGTACAAAGCGTCGAGTATCTACATGTTACATTCATCTAATGTTCGTCTACTATTGGCTGGTAATTCCTGTTTCACCTTGTACTAAGCATTTTAAAGGAACACCAGGTACTTGTATAATAGCTAACTTCAACTGGTAATGATAACATCGTTTACTCTAGAATTATGATGTTTTTAGCTTATGTAAAATATAAAAGGAACAAATCGACTTTTCAATACCCATACGACCTTCACAGTACCTTATTTAGTATTCTATAAAAGGTTTGGGTGCATTATACCAGGCCTTTTTGTTGTAGTTTGGCACGAGAATAACAATAACATTTACAATTGGGCCGTTTTATAAGTTTAACATGCGTGGATTTTTATGCATGTGTACAGCCTTAGCAGTCAATAGTAAAGGTTTTAAAGTGTTGTTTGAACTGAATCTTTACCAAACGTTCTGTTGGGGTTTTTGTGGAATTCCTTGTGATCCCAACTATGAACCACTATTGTGGTTCATAATAAAGCTGTATTGATAAATGTAATTGTATATGGGTGAAAAATAAAAAATACCATTGAAACGGTGAATAGTAATTGGTTTATTTATGTCATTCTCTAACATATGGATGCACAGCATCACAAAATATTTGAAATATTTAGCATCTTATAATTTCACATTGCATGAATAGTTCAGTGATCTAGTTTGAATGTAAATACTTTATTAATTAATAAAATGTAATGTTAGTGAATATTAGCAATGGTTAACTACTTAAAAGTTTAATAACAACTACTGCCCATTTATAAAACATTTTGCTTCCAAAATGTCACTATACTATTTAATAAAAGAAATTTCTTGTTAGGAGGGGCATTTAAGACAAAAACAGCTTTGATATTCAAACATTTTGCATAATTGAAAATGTGAACTTAATCATGCATTTGAAAGAGGGATATTAAAAAACTATAGAGATGCAACATAATTAATGGGTGTTATTTTGCAACTTGTACTATAGTCAGATGTTATCTTAATACTGTGTAATGGAAATGTAGATATGGAGTATTGTTGTTAACTAAATTTCACAGCAATCCATAAACCTAAGTTTACTTAAGATTTATGTAAAAGTTGGTAACTTCTCAGAATGTATAACATAACAATTCCAAAAATTTTTCATTAATACCTCAGTCAATTTCCAAAACTTTCAATAAAGGCCACTGACTCTAAGTACTAAATAGCCCTTACTGAAGTTAAAAAAATAAAATAAAAAAAAAGTTACAAAACTAATAAAAAAAAGTATGAATTAATATCTTTTTTTTATGATTACAATGATTAAGTGGTTAGAAATACCATATGCTCTTTAACAAGATCAACAGCAACAAAAAAAAAAGTGTATACTCACTGTCCAAGGGTATCAACTCTTCACAATTCTGGAACCTTTATTTTTGCTACAGTTTTTTTACACAATCAAAAATCTTTCTTTCAGACTTTATCAGTTCTTCTCATTCATACACAATAACTAGTCCAATACAAAAAAAAAAACAACAACCAGGCACCATTAGATTATTTCTTTTTTTTATGTATTTAAAACTACTCACTGGTATTGCTACCATCTCCTAGTTTCTGAACAATTTTTATCCTCTAATAATTGTAATTAAAGCAAGAGTATATCAACTTTCATTATTAACTAACCCAAACTATCAGTTGCAACATCAATAGACACAAGTGCAAACTGTGTTTATAAAACATCTATGGTCCGAATAATGTTATAGTGAACGTTTAAGTTCCCACAATTTGATGATATAGTATTTGTCCACAAGGTGAATTTTCTATGTACCAGTGACCTTTAGACCTTGAGTTTTGACCCATGATTTTCAAAAAGTTAATCAGATCTAGTACTTTATACATATTACCTATTATAAAAGTTCGGTCATTATGCATTCATCCTGTATTGAGATATCGTGGCCACAGAGTTGGGGAAGATTTTCTATGTACCAGTGACTGTTTGACCTTCAAAAAGTTAATCAGATCTAGTACTTTATACATATTACCTATTATAAAAGTTTGGTCATTATGCATTCATCCTGTATTGGGATATCGTGCCCACAGGGTTGGGGAAGATTTTCTGTGTACAAGTGACCTTTTGACCTATGACCTTCAAAAAGTTAATCAGATCTAGTACTTTATACGTATTACCTATTATAAAAGTTTGGTCATTATGCATTCATCTTGTATTGAGATATCGTGCCCACAGGGTTGGGGAAGATTTTCTATGTACCAGTGACTGTTTGAAATTCCAAAGTTAATCACTTCTAGAACTGTGTAGATTGTGTACCTGTTGTATAAGTTTGGTCAAAATCAATCCATCAAATTTTGAGACTGGGATAGATGGACGAACAGGCTGACAAAGGAAAACCAAAATATCCTACTCTACGATGCTTTGTAGTGGGGGTATAAAAATTTTAATACATCAATTGGTTGTTACAAACACATCTGTTTCTGTGAAATATTGACACATCACTGGTTTCTACAGACGAAGTTACAAGAAAATCGTTATATTAGATCTTACTAACATTATTCTGACAATGTTTACCAAAAGAATAGATAATAATAAAAGGACCTTTCAATGTTTTGCTTCATTTGTAATTGACCGTTACACTTCACAGAAATTTTGATTACTACATAGATGCTAGATTTGTGACTAAATTAACACAACTTTTGTAGAATAAATTATCCACAATTCAATAATCACTTTTAAAAAAAAGTACTGTGACCTTGGAACTTAAACTAAAAGTTGGTAAGTTCTTAGAATAATTCAAACTTCAAAAATATTATTTTTTGGAATTATTTTTTATTCCAATTTATAAAATAGTGCATAGAAACACATGAAAAAAACCCAACAAATACAATATGAATACACTGTTAAATGTGAATTCTCTTTTGATGTTGTTTAATGAGACAATCTTATTTAAAAAATATCAAACTCATTTATTTAGGAAAAATCTAAAATTTTTTGGTTACATTTTTGCACAAGTTATTCAGTAGAATGATATATATGACATCTTATTCTTACTGATACAAGGGTGAAAAATTAACAATACTACAACAAAAACCTAATTTCTGTACATTATTTGATTTCTGGGACACCAATAATAAAAATGAGATTATATAAACAATTATAAAGATCATTATTCAGAAGAAACACATCTAAAGGCCTTTGACCTTTACATCTTAGCTGCCACATCAAACATAGGATGAATCAAGTTAAAAACACTGAATAAATGTATAATGTATTGGTCAAACTAACATTGTTTTAGCATATACATAAATAGCCAAGACAAAACAACAAGCTGCAAAAATCCACAAATTCACATTAACTTTTTGTGCTAAATGCACAGTTATGTGCTGTAATGGTTAACAATTATAATCTATGAAATATATAAAATAAATATAGTAGTTACTTACATTTAGAGGTTTTAACTGAAACAAAACTATAAAAAAAGTTCTTTTTCACATTTCCAAAAAACAACAACAAAAAACAGTAACCTTAAGTTTGCCAAGATAATATTAAAACTAACCTTAGGCATGTCAAGATAATGTTAAAACAGTAACCTTAAGCTTGCCAAGATAATGTTAAAACAGTCTTATCTTTAGCTCTGTATGAAAATTTGAAAGCAAAACTTAAGAAAAAAGTTTTTTTTTTGCATTTTCTGTTTTTAGGATAACACTTTTCTACACAACTTCAGCTCACTAAAAGCTGGTACGAGGATGTGTATGCTGGATTTGTTGAAAACATAGTTTTGACATTGTTTAATGAAGCATCTTTGTAACTGATGTTTTACACTACCAGTATTACATGTGTGACAACTGTTATTACAGATAACCAATAAGAATTTCATTTTTTTTTATCCTATCTTTAATGTTGAAAAAGTTCTTAACAGACAATGTCTTCCAATTTCTCCTACTAGCTTCTGAATTATCACTTCAGCTTGTAGTGAGCAGAAGTTAAGGATAAAGGAAGCTATTCTCATCAATGACCTAAAACCTTTCTCAAACAAAATGGAAAATGTAAAGGAACTTCTTAAGTTATAGCCATCCAAAACTTTCCTTGGTCAAATAAATGAAATAAAATATTGTTTTAATATCAGTTCCTTTGAGCTTTTAGAATCTAAAATTTGTGGGCCATACAAAAAATAGCAAATTTAAATCCATTGTTTTTATAATATTGGGCACTGATTTTATTATAAAAATATTTGCCTTCAAGAAATAGCCACAATTAAAAACACAAATATTGCAAGTCTTTTAACACTAACAAAAAAGCCATTTTCATTATATTGTGTCATTAATAACCATGCTTCTGGAAAAATTAAATTCCCAATACTGAACATACTGACAGTATCCAATTGTCTTAATATGGCTACCATACAACAGTTTAAATATACTTGTTTCAAACATTGTTGTTTTATCGTCCTATTTGTATTGACAGAATGCTAGTAAGGAATACCCCTCCACTTTATCACTTCTCAGTTTATTCAGAGCCTTGCATCTGCCACAACACTCAAGTAAATGGTAAAATTCCATAACTTATATGGCTACAATATACACAAGTTAATTACAATTTAATTCAAACCAAAAGTTATACTGTCCTGTAAATTTCTTCAACTGATGAATGGTTTAATCTAAGATGAAAATTCAGTTAATTTGAACTAGACTAAAATATATAAAAAGAAAGATAGTAATATATTACCATTATGCACCATGTTAACACCAACTAAAGTTATCTACACACTTAACAAAAGTCAATTTCTAAAATTCCAAAAAGATCTGTTTTCTCATTAGGCTATAGTTTGTATAGCATTAAAATTCCAGAATAGTATAAGAAATATGACTTACATTATACTAAAAGAATTTAAAAAGTAAGTTCAATGTTTTAAAGCAAATTTAACCATTGTTTATCACACATGTATGTAATTCTTGAATTCGCTTCATCACATAAATTCTACTTGTCTCCTAGACCTCAAGAATTCAGAGATTAAGAATTTATCAGGATAATAAATATTTGTTTTTAGTTTTTCCTGTATAAAGTAAAAGATACACAGTTATCATAATGTGAACATAACATTAGAGATTTACCTTCCTCACTTAATATTACAAATTTCAACATTTAGAGGTGCAACACAATTAGGTAAAAAACAAGTTACAAAAACACACAATCTTCACATCCATTCTTAAAACTTGATTTACTAAAGATATACAATTTTATTTTCAAAATATGTTTATCAAGAAGCTTATCGCCATGAATCTTAATTCTTATTTGAAATAATTTTAAAACTAATATTAGATGCAGCTCATTGCCATTAGAGCTATGAAGTGAAAATTCAATCCAACAAGGTTTACTTTGCAGCAAACAACTTATGTTACTTTTAACACAAGTCAGTAGAATGTACAGAAACAATGAATATTTTCAAATGATTCTTCTAGAATAGTTTTATTTCTAATTGTTTGCTAACAGAATGAATTATATCAACCCTCTCTTCTTTTTAAGACTCATATTTAAGTGTGAAAAGATACAATGAACTGAAGAACCTCATATGTGGGAAAGCAAATATAATTTGTTAGAAAACTGTATAAAACCTGTTAAAAACTTATGACAAATAAGCACATGCATGACATAGCAGACTTTTCAATGGCTGATAAAATATGAAATAATGTTTTTCATTGATGTCTTACTCATTGGTTTGAATGTTAATATACAAGTTTATGTACGTTTCCAGTTTTTTGTAACTTCACACCCTAGTATTTTTTTATACAAATGGAAGAAATTTATATGATGAGTTACATGTGAAATAAGATTTGTGTGGACTCGGTATTTATGAAAAATCGATTTTAAGAAATTCTTAATAATCTTCATTCTCTAAACACAACTCAGCTTTCAGGAAGTGTTTGAAAACAATGAGGCTAAATTCTCACACTTGGTTAGGGACCAACATTGTTTGATATTATATACAATTGTTTTTGTTTTTCTGTAAATATTATATATATTATATAGATATAGATATATATATAAAAACCTATTTCAGCATGCACAATTGAAAATTACATATTGGACATAAAATCAAATACTACAAAAGTTTATAAACTGAAATTATGCACTCTATAAATTAAACATACATACAGTCAACCTGTTACTTAAACTCTCATACTCATTATTCTTTTTAGTAATGGAGCTTTCTTCCTAACTTTTCTTTCTTCATTGGGAAACTTGGTAGCATAGACATCAGGGTGGTTTTCTTTGAACTAAAAAAAGAACAACATATACACAATAACAGAATAAAGCAGTAACATGTTAGCATATCAAAATATTGTCAACATTATGTAGTGCTCTGCTGAGGGCCTTGGTAGACATTAAAAAAAAAAAAGGGGGACAAACCCTCACACACATATTACAACTAGTTTCAACCATACAACTATATGGTGGACACAGGTCAAGGCCAAAACTAGAAATAAAATGAATATATATGTTTTCTATCCCTTAGTTAATGTGTAAATTCTTTTCCTAATTATAGTTTTTTTCATTAGTCTCAGTTTGGACACAGTGGGACACTTAAGTTACCCAGCTTTTTCTTTTGCTGGAGTGCTTGGTTAAATGTGTTTGTAATTGGCTGCTATCCTTGTTCTTTTGCACGAAAGATAACTTGTAAACTAGTAAAAGAAACAGTTGTTTCTTTTGTCAGTGAGTCACGTGATGGCTAGGGACTGCCATGATCTTTTCACACCAGATGCCATAAACACAGAGTGCTCACTGAATGTGGGGTAGAGGGCAAACTTAGCTTTGTGTATAGTTTTGTTTTCATATTATAAGACCAGATTTGCTCCATGACATTCAGAATGCAGGCTTCTGATTTTATTTAGCCTTTTAAATTTTAATACAGTTTGAAGGCTCTCTTAAGATTGAATTACCTTTTCTTTGCATTAATGTTCATCTTCAGTGAATTGGTTTAGCATATTTTGTGTTTTAATAGAGACCTTGACTTTAAATTAAAGAGAAGTTTGTCTAAACTCATAGCTTAAGCATTAGTTGGATTTTAAGTCTAATTTTTAGTAAAATCCAAGCTTAAATTCAATTTTACACTATTTTCATTTGACTTGACATGGTTATTTTTCAATTATACTTTAGCTCATTTTCAGTTTAAATTTGAACTTGTACAACAAAAGGTTTCCTATACATCTCTTATCAGTTCAATAAATATCCACAAGAATTACTTGCCCCTTTTGTCTTGTATTGTACTGGTGACAAAAACTAATTTTGTAATTTGTGTAAACTCAGTTTTAAACATTGGTTTTAAGTGTAACATTTAATAAAATCCAAGCTTAACTTGGATTTTATTATTACTTTATTTTTCTAACTTGGAGTTATTATTCAATCTGATTTTAGCTCACTTAACTTTCAGTTTAAATTTAAACTGATAAGGGAAATTAATAAAAGCTTCTCATGTATCTCATCAGTGTGATACATATTGTTGAGAAATAATTACCCTATTGTTTTATTTGATATTGTATTGTGTTTTGTGACAATAAATATACACACCCCTTTGATTGTGAAATAAGTTAGACTAACTTTCTCATCATTGTACCATTATAATGTAAACAAAATATTTAATCTTACTAACTGATTTTTAAGTCTAGTCTACCAGTTGTTATCATTAATACTCTCTGTAAACAAGAAAGTTATTTTTGGCGAACAGCAATATGGTTAAGTTCATATGGGTTGCTACATGTACCCAACTACATTTTCTTCCATCAAGTAACTTTAATATATACTATGCTCCAATATATTAAAACAGGATCTATTCAAAATTAAATGCAAAAAAATAAAAGTATACCAAAACTTCATATAAAGCTCGGTAAGTCAACCAAACAAAGTAAAATAATGAACTAATTTAAGTCTGGTACCGATTGTGGAGAGAAAAGATACTAAAAGCTCTTGATTATAAACAACTATGAATTAACTGATGTAATTCTGTATTTAAGATTTTATGATAAATAAAAGAGTGATAAACCAGAGGTAGTATGATCTCATGATTTTGTTATTTTGATATTTAAACATAAAATATTATGCTGGTCAACTTCCTAAAAAATCATTATAAAGCTCTGAAAACTGTTGCAAATATTCAAGACATGGCCAATCAAGGTACACACACACACTCATTTTTGATAAAAATGGCTTCATAATGTTGAGTATTTTGAATTCTTTCAATACTTTATAGTACTTTTATTAATACACACACATACATATACATAGAAATTAAAATACCATCCAATAAAACAGCAACTTCTGTAAATAAAGCTATAAATAAACTTGTCTTATTTTTTTTTAGGATTTATAACAGAGAATTCAGCTACACTTAGTAATTAGCACTCAGAAATGCTTATCTTACAATTTTAGAGCTAGATATAAACTTTTATAATAATAACTGGGCATATATTTTCAGTACATTAATTAATATTTTAGGGAGAAATTATGGTGCTACTTGAAAAACTCTGGGTACAGATTTCTTACATCAATAGTTGAGAGATCTGAATAATACATAGTACCGACTTACACAACTGTTTTTGTTCACATAACACTTGAGATTATTTTGTAATTGTTCAGCATAAAACTGGGAAATTTTCCCTTTAGCATTTCTTAACAACTCATCCAAATATGGAAGCTTTACAGAACAATTAAATTAAATATTTAAATACTATTTTGAAATTTAAGTCAGAATTCTCCTTCAGAATCTACTGAATATAATTTCAAGACATACTTTAAACAAACTAATTTTATGACATGCAAGAGAGGACAGAATTCCATAAACTTGAAAAACAAATTAGAATTTTGAGTATATATATATATATATATATATATATATATAATTAATTAATTTAATATAAAGATATTAGAA
>NW_013666487.1:13584-58993 GCF_000517525.1 Limulus polyphemus
TAACTTAAACTAAACTTAAATTTAATTAGTACATGAGAAGAGGAGGACGAAGAATACCTAACTAACTTAAGAAAACTAAATAAGTAATTTAGTAGTATATATATATATATATATATATATATATATATATAATTAATTTTAAACTTAATGAAAAACATTTATTGGAAACATTTTGTGCCTTATAGATTTCACTTATTAACAGCACTGATTAAAGAATTATCTGATTTTTAATAAAATTGTCTTTAGATAGCTGCAGTTTCCTTATTAAAATAAGTTGCTAACCTGTTTAAGTTTCTTCTTTTTTTCCTTCTCTGATAAAGTACTGTCATTAACAATTTTTTCCAAAAGGCTGGTCAAAGCTTGCTTTAGAACAGAAACCTTTTGCTCTTCAAACTGCTGTACTGAAACCTGTTCACAATAAGTAAGGGAAGATGGGTCTTCAACTGTGTATTTGATCTGTAACAAAGGCACAGACAATTGCACATGTCAGGAGTTGCAAAGAAAAGCACAGCATGCAACCTTTACCAAAGCAAGCAGCTTTCCCCTGAAAGCTTGAACTCTCTTGTTAGCTTTTAATTATGCATTACTGACTACAAGTTAGTTTTAAACTATAATAAAGAAGCATTATAACCCCACAGCTAAGATGCAGAATGACAGAATTTTACATAACAGACTAAGTTTTAAACAGCAAAAAGCCCTGCTTTTTAAACCTTCTAGCACTCAACTCTTACATAAAAAATAGAATCTGTCCAGAATTTTGTTCTTCAAGACCTTATACCAAATACTGTTGAGTTTTCCATTAATGTTTTAATACATTCTTAAAGCTTTTACATTAACCAATTCAAATGTGATATCCATTCTGTGTTAAATTACCTCAAAATACTTTAATCTCAATCAAACTCCTATTCTATTATGTGTGTCAAAAAATAATTGATGAAACTAAAACATTTGTAAAATACTTACACAAACACTATGAGTTAATGTATCTGGTGAGGCTACAGGATAGTTTTCTTCAAAGAAATACCCCTAATTTCAAGGGTTAGAAAGAAGCCCAAAATGTCTGGACAAGTGAAAGATTGGGTGAGAAGTTAATCAAGGAAACAACTTATTTGTTAACCAAAAAGAAGAAGAAAAAATTAAATTCCATGGTTGTGGAACCTAACTGATCCCTGGACCAATAATATATTGTTGCCATCATGTCAAAATTATGTAAATCAAACTTTTTCATGATGTGGGAACTGCTCTCAAAATATGTTGCTCTATATTCTGCTAAAATGAAGCATGTTTTCCCAGTTAGAAATTGTACATTTGTCAAATTATCAAAACAATGTAGTTTACATGACCACATTTTTGTAGTTTCAAAACCATGTGCATTTGAATGTGTACAACTGGACTTTAGATATGATAGTAATAACATCTGTCTTGAATCACAATCAAGTTTAATAAAATAAACGTGTTACAATAAAAAAATACAAGAAATAGATAAAAAAAAGTTGTTTCAAGCTCCCACACACTGTTACCAATTAGTAAAACTGTAAAAGAAGTTATTGGATGTTTCAAGATACCCGTCTTTCACGTAGCACAACTCAATGAAGTAACTGAAATTAAAGCACTGGAGTCAATCTACATAAGTTAAAATGAGACCCGTGAAAATTTGAAAAGGAAAATATTTTATCTGTAAGAAATAACTCAAAAATTGGTGAAGCACTAGAAGCCAATAGGACAAACATCTGTACTAATAATGGACAAATTATGAGTAGTGTGGAGAAAAAATGTACAGTTTACTTGATTTCTGTTTTATTATTACTGTTACCACCAATGAACAACCACTTAGGGCACAGTATTTCTAATCATGTTGCCAAATGGTGAGAGTCTAGCCATCTACCCAATTTGGTGTTTAAAAAGTAAATTTTGATGATGTTTTTTTAAGTATATGGACCATCAGCAGTAGCGTGTATTAGACTTTATCAATCCAGGTGATTGTGGCTTAGATACACAAACTTCCAGATAAATCAAGCATTTAACTCTTGTGAAATAGTTGAAATTTGTTTTGATATTTAAAAAAATAAAATAACAGAAAATTCATACATACTTACTTACATTTAATACATGAAATAGTTGCTTATGAAAAAGTTACAGTTAACTGTAGAGAAGAAGAAGGTTGTTGTAAGTAGCAGTTCCAAATTACAACCATCACATAACCATGAAACTATAAAGACTATAGCTTTTAATGTAGTAAGTGTATCTTTACAAAATTTGGCAAATTTTTAGTAAATGTTACAAATCTTTCGTACACAAAAAAATTAATTTTTGAAAAGGTATTCTTACTAAAGATTTGTCTGTGAACATATGGAGTTGTAGTATGACTCGGAATAGTCTCAGTGCAAGGTGATTGTCATTTTAAGATAAAAAAAATGCTTTTTTTTTCATCTTACAATTTCAAATTTCATTTGCACAACCACTAGAATCTCCAAAACCAAATGCTTTTTTTTCCCAGTAAAACTTAATATTTTATCTGTTATTTTCTCTACCCTAACATTAAAGAGACTCAATTTGTTTTCCTGACCTTGTAACCACCACAACAAAAAATAAAATAAATCTAAATTATCCTTTTTTTCTTTCTAGAATTACTGCAGATTGTAACAAAATATAGCAATTACTTATCCTAAACAGGATCAATCTTGTAAGAGTTTAAATATTTTTATTTTATTGTTTTATTGCTCCTTGAACATCGTAACTACTCAACATGCATAACAAAGCTATAAGCATCCCACAAATAAACAGCTCACGTTACAGTAAAATAAAGTCATGAATTACATAAAGCACATTAAGCTCTTGTACATACCTCACTGAGAAACTACTTAGTTACTTAATCGTTTTTCAAGTTGTTTTCTTATCGAACCTTAAGGGTTACTAATTCTGAAATTTTAAAAACTCAATAAAAGTTAGTTTTAGTACTTTACTGAGTTTTATATTTGAAATATTCAATTAGGAACACAAAATAATAATAAGCAAAATTTCCTATAACTAGTATAATTCAAGTGACTTTCTGACCAAGTTATAAGTGCATTGAAATATTTCCCCTATGTGGCTGAAGTGAACTTGGTGATAGCTACTTAGGATCTGTATGTCAAATAATTCAAAAGTTGTTGTTAGAACAAACTAGTATACCACATAATTCAGTAAATTAAAATCTTCTCTTTCTATTGGTTATAAATAATGTACTAGCAAATGTCAAAGAAAATTACTGACAATGTTTTGAAAGAGATATGTGATAGTAGTGCATGACATGTGAGTTTGACATTGTGATCCATATCTTTGTAAATCAAGATGATTGGAGGCTATAAAATTAGATTATGTCTCAGCATCTTTACTAATATCTTTCTGATTCTTTGTAGCTTCACAAATGCAGCTGCTGTATTTTGCTCTTTCGTTCTTAAAAAACATTATTCCCCTTCTTTTTATCATTTCCAGTGTTCAGCTTCTAATTTTGGAGTAGGTGTAAATTATATTGCTCAGTTACTAGTTTAGCTGTTTGGTCCAATGTGAATCAGTTTTTACCATCTTTGTTTTTGCTGCCGGATGCCTTTTATTTGTAAGTACCTGTAGTAGATAAAAATTTTAACACTAGCTTAGCTACTTTAGATAACTGTTAACCTTCACAAATCTAGGCTATCTGTTTGGAAGAATGACATTTCCAAGCCTCTTTTCCTCTTTTCTATTACATTACATGTGTAATGATGCTAGATGATTTTCATTAATCCTAGAATGTTCCAGCTCCATAACTTGCACCACATTCTATATTCAGCCAAGTTATACAGCATAACTGCCAGGTCCATGTTGGGGATAAGTGCAGCTACCTTTATGCCATGTCTACAGCTTCAGTCCATTCACCTTCTTTGAGTCTCGACATATGTATTTTGAGCACAACATGCAGGTTGTTAGATGGACAAGATGAAAGCAAATCCCAGTGACTGGAACATATTATCAATAAGTGGTGTTCTTCAGCTGCTGACATTAATAATTGTCCCAAAGCATCTTTACTGTCCTACCTCATTATATTAAAAATAATAACCTTTGGGCTTTGGGATAGCAGGTAAGACTGGTTGTGACAGACCCAGCACTTGCATCACTAATACCCAGAAAATGTAATCATTAAGTCTATAGACAAGGATATTAACCTGTGGGTCTACTATAGACCTTTCAAATTATCTTTGGTTTTAATTTAATTTTCAGGGCACTTAATAAGATATCCAGTGACCATCTATGGAATAAATATTTTTTTCTTCCTTTTTTAACACCTTGAATATGATTTAGTACCTGAAATAGATTACATCTTTTGGTAGAACTTTATAATCAGCTTGACACTTTCTAAAAGTTTGTGCACAGTTCTGAGTTTGTAAGTGTCCTTAGGAAGCATGTTGAAAGAACGAAATAGCAAAAATGAGAGTATTTCTCTTTGTATGGTGCCAATGCACTGCTCGTAATTCTCAGCAATAATTTTTCTGTTTGGAATTTTCTTTAAATCAATTCTTAAAATGGGGGAAGAGATCATCAATTTTATTGACATATCTTGAACAAACTTCCCTTTCAATGTAATTATTCACAATTCCCTTCCTTGTCTTTTAAAGATTTTGAAATAGGTGATAAATGCAAAGAATGAAACTTCCAAAACACAAAACAGATACAAACTGCTGCAACTATGAAATGATTTCATTTACATACCCTAGTATTAGGATTATAGTAAACTTGAACCCCCCCCCTCAACCTAAGAACAAAAGACTAGACTAAACGAAAACCAAATATAGACTACATTAAGTTTCTTTTATACACAATACTCATTAAAAGATAATGTTAAGCAGCAATAGGGCAGTGATAAACATTTCAAACATTTAACACTGCTGAATAATAACAGAGGAACAAAATATGAAATCATAAGAAAACATACTTATGGAAACTTCCACCTCATATTAAATTGTTTTTCTTTAAAAAATGCTGAGATGCTAATTATCTGTAGCTGGTAGGTTGGTTTCAACCACAAGAGTGAGAAAGTAATATTCAGCTGTTGCATGAAATGTAAAACAAATATTTATATAAAAAAAAATCATTGAAAAACAAAAACTTCAGTTCTTATCTCTATGTGCACTAGAGGACTTAACTTCTTTTAACAATCATATTTCTATAATTCTTAGTTCAGGTCTAACTATTTTGTGACATTTCTTGTTCATTGAAAAATTACACGTCACATTATTATTGTCCTGGGCATAACTGTTATTTATTTACAAATATATATTAATGTAAGTGAATTGAACAATAAATTCAAAGAGTGATGTGGTAAGTAAAAAAAAAAGAGAGAGACCAACTTTAATTAAACAGAATGCAAGATGATTCCCTGCTTGTAATCTTTTGCTGTTTTTTTTATTATTATTATTATGAAAATGAAACTTATATGATGCACTTTTTACTTCATCTATATATGATGGATTAAAAATAGAACTGTTTATTTCTCATATTTATGTTGCTTCTCTTTCAGCTGAAAAAACAAGTTTTATTCCAAGACAAAACATTTCACTATAAATATATATATATTGTGCTTTATAGCCCATAGGCTAAAAAATCCTTGAAGGAAGTTACTGTTAATCCTAGGAAGAAATGTATAAAGTTGACACCAGAGACATGATCTGAAGATTTTCAAGATCTCTACAACAGGAAGATCTTTATGTAGTGATTGTCCTGTGTGAAGTCTTAAAATGTAGAGGTAAACAACAAATTTTGCTTTTGTAAAGATTTATCTAAGAAATGTCAGCTTATGGCAACAAACAAAAATTCACTTAAATCATAATCTATAAATGCAGGACATAAAATTATTCATAGATACAAAAGGTTTTGCAACAATGTAATATTTATGTTTAAAAAAAAGTATGAATGAGTTGTACCAAATATAAATATACTTTGTTCACTCTGTAAACATTTTTTTTACTACTGTGTGTGTGTGTGTCTTCTTCCATAGGTTTATTTCAGATATATATTTTATATATATGCTCATATTTCTTCCAGTTATCCCAAAAGTAAAAAAAAAAGGTATTTACATTTCCAACAATGCTATATCAGAAGAAAATAATTGTCATATAAAGTGTCATCTTTTCAACCCTGTTGCTATGGGCTCAGTCAATTTGATTGAGTTTGTAACTATAATGACTAGAATTTCCACAATATAATTGTTAATATATTTTGTGTATCTTCATGAAATATGGCAAGCTATCAGTATTTGTTTGTTTGTTATGAATTTTGCGCAAAGCTACACAAGGGCTATCTGCACTAGCCGTTCCTAATTTAACAGTGTAAGACAAGAGGGAAGGCAGCTAGTTATCACCACCCACCGCCAACTTTTGGGCTACTCTTTTACCAATGAATAGTGGGATTGACCGTCACATTACAATGCCCCAAGGCTGAAAGGACAAGCATGTTTGGTGTGATGGGGATTCGAACACGCGACCTGCAGATTCATGGTTGAGCGCCCTAACCACCTGGCCAGCTATCAGTAAACAAGTCTTTTGCACACAAGAAAAACTACAATTGTTTATCTTAAATAGCTTAAAGCTCATAACAATATACATCTATTTATTTTTACATTTTATTGTTTTATTGCCCTTTGACCAATGTCTAACTAATAATCCCCTTATAAATGTTGTAAATAACTTGGCAAATGCATAGCTGAAGTTACCATACTGAATTATGTAACACTCGAGCTGCTCACAAGAATACCTCATGAAGAATTTTTAATACTATTATATTTCATTATCTTACTTTATCTAACCTAATAAGTTTCTAATTTTTACATTTTGGTTACTTTTATAATAATAAATAAAGAATATATATGAAAAACAAGAAATATGGTACTTACTTGTGTCCTTTTGTTTTTTCTGTCAACTGTTGATGAAAGTTAACTACTATTTTTTTTATACTAATGGTACTAGTACACTGAATAGTTTTTACTTAATTACAAAGTGCACCTAAGAACACAGAATAGTAACACATACAAAGCAAACAATATCCTATTACTGTCATAACTTACCTGGCTTTCTAACTACGTGATAAGAGACTAAAAACTTAGCTAATCTTGTTAACATGAATACTGCAAGAGAAATTTTCAAACTGGAGGCAAAACAGACAATACTCTGTACAGAAAACAACATAATATGTCACTTGATATGTTAAAAAATCTTACTGGTTACAAATAATATATCATAAAACATCAGAGAGTTCTATTGGCAATTTGTGAAAGAGAAGATGTGATAGGTGGGTGTGGCAAGTGGGTCTGATTTTCTAGTTTATGGCTTTGTAAACAAATAAGATTGAAGGCTATAAAAATAATGCTTTTCCATAGTAATATTATTATTATAACTAGCATATAGCCCTTCAAAAATGACAGGGCAAGTACTACCACCCATACCCCATAGTATACCCTAACCTCACATTTTATAACTGAGTGAAATAAATAAAAAGAAAAGTGTAGCTGATTAAAGAGGTTTGTTTTTTAATTAAAAACGTTGGTGATATGACAGAAAATAGCTTAATTCAGAAACAATTTAAGCTTAAAACTGAATCGATATTTTTACTTTCCTAATAAATTTTATGATCCTACACTAACACTACGTCTTTACTTTAGGCTTATTATACCAACACTCAATACACTTATAAGGTTTCATGGCACTCCTTCCTCACGGCCCCCCTCGCACTCCATCACTAAAATTGTAATGGGCAGACAATAATCGAACTATTCTATTTGGATAAATGCATTTTAGCTTTTATGACTCCTCCTATTTTGAGAAATCAAGCGTGACGTGACACACACTGGGTTTTATATAGATTAGATGAGTAATTTAGATAAAATTCCATATTTCTCAAAAACGTTAGTAAATAAATTAGAGAAGAGGGAAGACCTAGAGAGCAAATGTCACAATTTTCATAGTATAAAAGATTGAGGATTTTTAAAAAATATTTCCTTATAAAATTAAGAACTTAAAACTTACATAATATTAAAATTCGATTCATTAACTATTTCTTGATGCCAAGTTTATTCATATACAATGATATTAAAGTAGTCTGATTAAATTTTGAAAGTAACCCTCTAAAAGGTTGTGAAATGTGCACTTTAACCTACCCATAAAGTGGGTTAATACAAGTATCTAAAACCACAATTCTACACTGACTTTTCTTACAAACCATTATTACAAAAATAACCCTACCCGCCCTTGACGTACAACAGTCAAACGATTTTCAACTGCTTCACGTAGATCTGATGATGGTTGAAAGATATTCTCACAGTTATCCATTAGAAATGCTACAAGATGAAGAGCAAGAAGTTCATCATAATCTGCTTCTTTTTCTGAGCACAGGATGGACCTTACAAATGTTTTCAGCATCTATTAAGAAAAATATTGAAATTAGCTAATACTTAGTTTACAATTTTTGGTTGTTTATGTTTGTAAAATTTTGTACAAAGCTATATGAGGGCTATCTGCATTAGCCATTCCTAATTTTGAAGTGATAGCCTAGAGCTAGTCAACACCACCCACCACTATCTCTTGGACTACTCTTTACAAATAGGCTGAAAGGGTGAGCATGTTTGATGATGGGTTTTTATCGCACAACCCAGAGATCATGACTACCGAGTCATGTCGGGCCCTCACGTATATTGGAATGAGTAAAGTATTTTAACCTATAACAGAAGCCTATAATTCTATATGATACAGTTCACCAATATAAATAGATTTGTTTTAATTTTCACATGATTGCAAATACTATTTCAAAATTTGCATTTACAAGGTTAATGAATTTTGCAACTAAAGAATTGCACTTTCAGTTCCGTGGTAATCTTTATGATCATACTGATAGTGCAGCTAAGGGTTTCTGATTGGTTCCCTACCTTAGCTAAACTTTCTTTTTGTTTTCAGAAAAATTAGAGTTGGATGTTTGTCTTGTCTTTTAAACAGTTATCAGAGTTATGCAGCTGATACTTTTACTATATTCAAAAACCTATATTATGTTCCTTAGTTTTTGAACTATTTCAACAGTAAAGACAGAAGTATTAAATTTACTATTGAACATCAGTATAATCCTAAAACTCAAGTATGTAGGTTAACACGTGATTGTGATGGTATATTTGTTGTTTACCTTAAGAAAACATTTAATGGCTTTTATTTTAATTTGACAAGTTATATACCAATTGTGTTCAAAGAAAATCTAGTGATGATTTTAGTTCATGATGAATATAGAATCTCAAATACTAATGATTTTTTGCACAAAGAATTGTGCTACATTATAAATTTCGTATGCAAAATTGAATTAATTTCCTATTTATCAGATTGACTGAATAACAAACTAGTAAGTTTTTGGTGTATGAAATACCTAAATGCTCAGTTCATATAATCTTGTCATATACTGGAAAGTATTTTTTATATGTTACAAACAACTATAACCCTACTTCATAGAGCATATCTACATGTACAACTGCAACACAATTTAAACCTGGATGTCATCTGCAGTATTTCTTCAGTTATGAAGATTGTAAGTTATTTTAAGATCTTAGCAAAGGCAATTGATAAATATATCCTCATTCATAAACTGAGTTCAAAACTCAATCAGGTTAGTTCAGCTTGAAAACTTTCACTTACCTTATAACAACATACTAAACTCTTGATTAAAAAAATATGTTGTGGATTTTTCTCACACAATGAAGCATCACTCCTTCAACTAACAAGTTTTTGGAAGTACATGTTCTAGTTATATTCAAGCTTTACCAGTAGTGTGATCATTTGAAATGGATTTGATTTCTTGCAGGCAAACAAAACTGAGAGGCAATTGCTTGGGTACTTTTAACTTGTTCTTGTTTACACAGGGATGAGGTGAACCAGCCTTTTACTTAAGTTTGTCAAACCAAACAAGCAAATTCTCTGCTTGCTAAAGGATGTTGTGTTCAACTGCTCTATGTTTTTCTTATTATATAATTTTTTTTCACTCTTATTATGAGTACACCTCTAAAGTCTTCAGTTATTTTGAGACTTTCCAATCAAAATCAACCCTACTCACCGTATTGTGACATTTCATGATAGAAGTACTGTGATACAAGTTATCAAAATTATTGATGCACCTGTAATGTAAAGCCTACCTCTATGTTTATTACTTTTGATTGAACATCTGCCATTGCACTTTAAGGAATTTGTGCATTCCAAGTTGTTCAGATACATATCTTCAGTTGGTCAGCTGCACCACAATCAGCCACTTCCAAGTAGCGTTTGTTTGTTTGTTATGGATTTCGCACAAAGCTACACAAGGGCTATCTGCACTAGCCATCTCTAATTTAGCAGTGTAAGACTAGAAGGAAGGCAGCTAGTCATCACCACCCACCGCCAACTCTTGGGCTACTCTTTTATCAATAAATAGTGAGATTGACTATCACATTATAACACCCCTACGGTTAAAAGGGCAAGCATGTTTGGTGGGATGGGGATTCAAACCCACGACCCACAGATTGCAAGTCGAGTGCTCTAACCTCCTGGCCATGCCGGGCCTTTCAAAATAGCCTCAGATATTGATCTTGGTTTAACTAACTGAGCCTACTAATTCAAGTATTTTGTCTCTTGCCCCAGCACCACTTGACATTTTTCTCACCAGGTTTGAATGAATTTGGTGAATAGACAATTTGTCCAATGAAATGGTGGATGTATGCAAAGTGGCAACTAATTTTAATCTATGTTTACATGGTATTTCTGCACAAATGCTATCCACACAGCATTAAGATTGTCTGAAACAAACAAATCATGAAACTAATGCAAAAATCAAGTGTAACATAACTTACTAAACTTCTTGTTGATAAGTCAGGATGGAGTTTTAACTTGTCATTCCTAACAACTTTATTGATCATCCGAAGTAAAAGATGCAGATGTCTACGGCTGGACGATGGAAAGAGTAGAGTTAACAACTGGTATGTGTTTGTTAACTCCTGTACTGCTGAAGGACTCACAACTAAAAAGAAACATATTATCTTTGAAAAGAATATTTAATATTTCTAAATAAATTTAAAAAAGTAATTTAGACCATACTGAAGCTGTAGTACTTTTGTCGAAACTAATAGCCTGGACTTTTATAACCATTAATAAAAGGATTTTGGCAAAGTTAGTTTCACTTTTTAACCCAACTAAAAGGGCAATACAAAATATTCATATACTGTAGGAATAAGATATAAAGCAGGGAAATTGTGTTAGAAAATTACCAAAACTAAATAATAAAAACTACCTACCATATTCTAATCACATCATAGCTATTGACACAAGTTTTTCAATTAAGTAAAAACATCAACTTAAAATGTTCTAAGTGATATCCTACACAAAACTATCCACAATCACATAAACATATTTGTGTTAAGAAACTTTGGTATTTTAAATTATATAGTTTTTTTATTTAAAATTTACTTTGTGGTAATATTGTATTAATAAGTGAACAACTCTCTAGTACGGTTTCTAAAATTGGAAAAATCTGCTATTTTAAGTGCACTTATTCCTTGTTTTGGATATTCACACAAGTAAAACTACATAAGTCATTCCTTAATTTCAAATTTGTTGAATAAAGCTAGTCAACAGTACCCACATTGCTAACTCTTAACTCTTGGGCTACTCTATACTGATAGACATACTTTTCTAGTATTTTTTTTAAGTTAACTGATTTAAAATGTTCACATACTAGTTGACAGGAATTTTGAATGGCTTATACATATCAACAAAACACCCAATTTATATTTGTCTGACATAGAAACATTTATACAACAGGTATCAAATCTATAATGTTGTTTCTCTATGCAATAATATCACAGTAAAAGTAAATTATTTTGCATCATCTTTAACATCAACAACATATCAACTCCAAACATTTTGAAAAGCCATAGAATAATCATAAAATTGATTAAAAAAGAATGATCTCATACTGATCTTTTAACATATAAACAAATAAAAATATATGAAATGCATATTTATGATTTTAAATTCACAAAAAAAAATATAGAAGAAAATAGTAACTATACAAAATCACCAGTAATTTAAGCAAAGTCTAACTGGTTTATCATTTTTAGCCTTTAAGTAGCCTTTGTTAAAAAGTCAGTAATATAATTTCATTTCTCTGATATTAAGTGCTAGTTCTGCTGATAGATTATGACACCATTTATTTTAAAGCTTAGAGAGTGACATATACTTAGTATTTGGACATAAAAAACTCAGTTCTGAGAAAACAAAATAAATCTATTAAAATGCCATGCATGTGAAGGGTGTAGCTCCTAATGAGCAACGTAATTCAACCGGGATAACTTGTGGAATGTATGGAAACTTACTGATTACCAACCACTATAAATATGGCAGAATCTGCATGATTTAATGAAATAAATGTATGGTCATTTTTACCTCTTTCATTCAACCAAACAAAAAAGTTTAATTTTTTTTCTCTGATGATTAAAGAAATCACGAAGAATTAAATAGCAAAAAAATGTGAAATCCTCATTTTTGGTAAAGTTCAAGGTGTATGGAAAAAAAACCCATTAAAATTACTAATTAGCACATCAGAATTTCTCATCCATAGAGTTATGCATTACACAATCTATTGGCAGTCTGTTTCTAGTAAAAACTTGATATTTCAATAAGTTGCCTTACCATCAAAACTAGGTTTTGAAGTCATATTGCCACTGGTACTGTACATTGTCAATGACAACTTGAGAATTAGTTACATTTTAAGATATTATTACTATTAAACTTGATCATATTAGGAAGATTTTTAAACAATTCCGTTAAACTACAAGTGACCTTTATTATTCTTGAAAGTATCTATAATTGACAGAAATAATTATTTGATTCATAATATGCTTAACTCAAGATACGAGTTACTTATTCCAATTAAATAGTGCTTCAAAGAAAAACATAGTGTAAAAGTTCTCCATAAAAAAAGGACAAATATTTCACTGTTAGATCATCCATTACAAGAAAATTTATTACATTAAATTATTTTGAACATTCAGTTTCATGAAGTTGCTAGTAAGAGAAAGTGAAAACTATGTTCAGAAGTATTTATTAAATGTGTCACTTGAATTTTGGTCAGTATGAATCTATATAGCATTCACAACCAGGTGAGACCAAAACTACTTATGATTATAAAGCAGTATCAATTTTAATAGGTTATGCTTGCCTCTACTTACTACTTTGGTCACTTGAATTTTGGTCAGTATGAATCTATATAGCATTCACAACCAGGTGAGACCAAAACTACTTATGATTATAATGCAGTATCAATTTTAATAGGTTATGCTTGCCTCTACTTACTATAATACATTTTAAATAATGTTTCAAAAAATTATTGATTTTTATATGGTAATTGGCATTTTTTTTATATGGCTTTTGGAATGGCATTTGGGAGACATGAATTTTAATAGGAATTAGAGAAATTAAGCAGTAACCTTCAAATAAGATACAGACTGAGATTTTTTTGTTTTTTAAATACTCATTAAACCATGGTTTCAGTAGCTTACTGCTACTCAATCTTGTGCGAGTTATATCAAATTTTTTACACCATTTTAAAGATGAAACTGATCTATTATGTTATTTTTAACCACATGATTTTCTTAGAGAAATCTGATGGTTTGGAGAAAAACGTGTCTTAGAAGATAAAATGATATTGAATTAAACATATTTGTTGGCAGTAATGAACTGAACTAAGACAAGTTGAAAATACAGACTTTACAGCATTCAAGTCTACTGCAAGATATATTAAGATACAAAAAAAACAACAACAAAATAGGTAAAAGATGTAAATGAATTGACAAAAAAAAGGTTAAATTTATTTGTTTATATTATATGCACATGTACCCCTTAGTCTAAATTTTAGCTCAAATACCTTCATGTACTTGTTATGCAGTATAAGCACAAAAGTTTTTAAAATGCATTTGTTACAAAAATTCCAAAACAAAAGACTCCATTACAAAACTCTGAAAGATCAGATGTACAAAAACTATGACTCTAAAACTATTTTTATCTGTGTTTTAAACCTAGTTGATTTTTAGATTAGTCTTCATAACTTTTAAATAAGTAAATAAACGTTAATCAGAGAATTAAAATTGATTACTGTAATTAAGAAAGTGAAAAGCAGTTAGCAATCAGCAACAAACACAGGAAATATCAGCATAAGAGGAAAGAAAGAGCCAAAGCCAAGGTAGTTACCAGAAAAATTAATGGAGGTAACAGAAGAACCTGGTGCATCAGGGCGATGAGGAAAACGCAAAGATTGATAACATTTCTTATTACCAAATGGTTCAATTTCTTGATCCTGACTATTTCTGCAAACACCGTGATTTTCCATTTCAGAAGCCTTAGCATTTAACCTTTTACAATTCTGTACATTGATACCAGAAACATCTATTGGATTAATTTTTCTAATGCTTGACTGACACCAATGAGGCTGGATTATCATCTCATAGGATTTCTTGTTTGTGTCTGCTAGACTAGAGTTCCTGTTATTTTGTAAAACCAAAGTGCCAAATTCTCTATTCTTATCCTGTCTTTCTATTCCCTCCTTCAGATTTCTAGAATTACAAGAACTTGGGACACTGCATGCTGAATCATTTACTGGCAAGTTAAACTCTTCATTAAATGCTTTCTCATTACTAGATTCAAACTTGCATCTTTGCATCCATCCATCTTTATTTCTTCTTAAATAGCCAGAGTCTTGAATTATTTGTGAATCAATATTACTTTTGGATGAACTTGATGAGAAAGTACTACCTCCTGTTGTAAATCTATCTACACTGTTATTAATATGTTTATCAGTCCAGGAAGAGTAACTTAATACTTCTTGTGTAGGTTGACAGATGTCAGAATTTTTCAAGCTGATTTCTTCTAAGGTATATGACCTAGCTGTACAATATGAGCAACAACTTGAATGTGCATTAGAAAAATTATCATTTGTTTCATCATTTGGTGGAGTTGGGTTTGGAGAATGATATCCCACTGAACCACAAAGGGGCTTATCCATTCTACTATAGCTTAACTCGCGTTTATTTAACTCTTGATTCTTCCTTTGCCCATATTCACGCTTCAAATGTCTCATGCTGCCAAATCCTCTGATATAGGAGGCTTCACCAGTTCTTAAACTTGGCTGACGGGGTAAAGTCACCAGTCCACAAGCAAAGCCGTAGCTTTTTTTCTTTTCACCTTCTTGAGGAAAGTGGTCTAAATCATCAGCTGAGTGACACCTTGACGTTCCTTGTAATTCACTCAGAATAGGCTCTCTGGAAGGCCCAATTTGCTCATTATCAAATTTATTTAGTTCAAAAGCAGAATGTGTTAGAAATGGTTTTGTTTGCCATATAGGAGAAGACCATTCTCTCTTGGGACCACTGCTTATACTTTCTGGTATGTAACTGCAAGCACTAATTGTACTTTGAGTATCTGGGTGATTGGTGGACTGACTTCCCATAGTGTGAATGCTTGACTGTGAGCCATATTGCTGAGTTAAGGCCTTGTGAGAAACCACTCGAGTAACTGGAGTCGCTGTGCTAAAAGCAGTTTCAAAATATACTTGTGATGATAAGTTATTTTCAGGCTGCCCACTCCCTGCAAAATTTCCACAAGGTTTAGCATTATCTGCATTTTTGTAGACTACTTGACTTGCATTCTGGTATCCTACCATATTTAAAGTATTTGTTTGAGTAATGGGAGTAGAGGTTTTCTGTTCATTTCCATAATTGGATTCCAGCTGATTTAATGTCAAGTGATGCAACAAGTTTTCAATAGAGCTAAATGAGGACAATCCACCAGGCTGAAAGTTTCCACCTCCTAGTGGTACTATGGCAGACTCTTGTTTCTGTTCATGAAGAAATTCAGACTCTTCTAAAAGAGAAACAAAATAAATTATTGCATATCACACATAACATCTATAACACATAATTGAAGTAAATGAAATAACTTAGCTGGCTAATAACTTATAAATCACACAACAATGTCAGTCACAATGGAAAATGAAAGAGAAACATTGTGAGCTATATGTAGATTAGGAATTTGCTTGGAACAAAAATGTAGTAACCATAGTGATATTCTTTTTTAAAGATTAATTTAAATACAAATTTCTGACACAGAACAAATTATATATCGTATAAGCTATTTTCAAACAGCATGTTGTTTTTTTGGGTGAGGGGGTGGGATAAGCTGTCAAACATTTCAAATATGTTTAAATGCAATAATTTTTATGATGGCAGTGACCCGTAAGATATAGGATTAAGTAATGTTCTGAAGTATACCAGTTCTGCTATTTCTTCTTTTTAAATTTCTAATATGTTAGATGTAAGTAATTGGATAACAGTAAATTTGGAGTTTATGTATATGTAATTATTATTTTTTATAACAACAGTGGTATACTTAGCAAATTGTCTTACACTAAACTCAATTTTCAAGGTATTTTAGTTCAAAGTTGTTGTTGTTCTTTTGTAGACTTTTTGATGAATGCTGTTCTTCAGGTCTAACAGCAGACTGTTGAAAGCTTAAGGAGGTACAAGAATAAGAGTTGTAAATTATTGTTTGAAACTTTCAACAGTCTGCTTTAAGGTCTGAAGAATGGCAACAAGGTAACCCAAAATGTCATTTAATAATAACAGATTTTACTGGCTATTCATGATGTTATTTTTTTTCATTCGTGCCTGGCTATCGATGAAGCAGTTTCATTCAATTTTTTAACACCACTATGTATCAAAATATTAGTTCACCTGTTTCTTATTTAAAACTTAAGCACTTTTGACACTTTATGAATTAATTTACTGCTAAAAAATCATGAAATAAATGTATATGGTCAGTAACAAAATGCATTCTCTATATTTAAATGTCATTAACAAGTATGTAACTAAAGTTCTAATAAAATGTTTTAAAGTGTATGAAAAGCTCTTATTATAATAATAATTTTTTTAAAATTCTTTACATAAGATAAATGGTGCTAAAAATATCAACATCGTAAAGACAGTTATAGTTCTTTTCTTAAGGTATTAAAAAATGATGCATTTAAAAATACGAATAATAAAAAGATAGATCAAGATATCAAAATGTATATAGAATGAGCCATGCTTCATTTTATTATTCAAGATCATTTGAGAAATGTTAACACCTGCTACACCTACTGATGAATATAACATGATTAAAAATCAATAAATAGTGAAATGTTAACTAAAAAAAAACAACAAAAAAACTACATCACAAACTATGGTGCATAATCATTTTCCTCTTTATCTTGTGATAAGGATGACTGTAAAGTTAAAAAAATACCACAGTGGAATGTTGAAAATAAACAGTCCAGCACTTAAGTAAAAAATTAAAGAGTATAAATTAATCAATGGTTCCAGGTTTAGAATATCTTTCAAAACAAGATCTTACACAAAGGAGTTTCAAAATTTACAAGTATACAAGAATATCTCAACATCATACAAACGAGGAAACATAGACTATAAAATGACAAATTTTAAAAAAAAGACAAATATACTTCACAAAAAAACTAGGATACACTTCAAGTTATAAAACATTCTTTATTGAAACAAACAAAAAAAACTAAATCACATTTTATCACTTTATTTATTAACTTACTGAAGATCACAACAAAAATGTCATATAAAGTGAATGGAATAAGAGGCACTCCTAAGTTATTGAAGTAATCTCTAACGACTCTAAACACATCCAGCTCAAAACCAGGGTAATTAGGAAGACAACTACTGCTCCCAGATGCATGTGGCCCTAGGAAGAACAAAATAAACCAAATTCTTAAAATATCTTAAAAGATATCCATTATATTATCTATTAAATAGCAAATTTGATTAAACATTTTGGTGTTATAAAACTTATAAATATGTAAATGCATAAATATTAAAGCCAAAGAAGAAAGCTTTCTGGTAATAGTTTTTAACTCAGGACAATAACAAAGCAAAGTAAACACTGTAAAACAAAAATTAAATGATCATTACCTGAAGGTTAGATGCCATAAGTTAAAAAGAAAATTAACAAATCCCCACCCTACCTCAACTTCTCAATATTCAATGCGATTCAAGTTTTTTGAGAACACCCTACTATTTCACTAAAGAATATTTAATCATAACAATAAATGCACACTTGTTTCTTACTCTAACAATATATACAATTATTAATGTTCATTGCTTTGACAAAGTGTATCGTATCAAATAGGAACAATAATCTAAACTATTATTTTACAAAAGTTTGTATGTGTACAATGCGAACACGTGTGGTATCTCTGCTTATAATGAAAAATTGCCTGACTAATTGTCATGAAAGTAGTGTGTACCCTCCGAGACCCTTATGTCTTTCCCGTGCATTGAATGAGTAAGTCAGCTAGTAATAAATAAGTAACAAAATATACACACTGCAGTTACACTTTTTGATTAAGCCATGTAAGGTAATTTTCCTTTCGCCAAAGTTTTTGAAATGAAATAATAAACAGTGATTGCTTCTCTGGTTCGGATTTTTAAATATAAAATTATCTAATATCTGAGATAATTATACCTTCTGTAGATTATTAAGTGCTCTAATCATAAGCTTATGTGCTCTCTATATAAATACCAACTTCTGAATCAAGCAATCGACACTTTTATGGATTTCCTCTATGCAAAGCAACTACTCAAGAGTGCATTTTTTGTACCTGTAAATTGTACACTGTGATCTCATTTATTTTGCCAAAATGTACAGTCTTTCCAAAAGATTCCATTTTTTTAACACAAAACCTTTTAACTCAGGATTATATTGTGTATTAAAATATGTTTATCTTTCAAATATCTGATTAAAAAAAAGCATTCCTGCCTAGGATCTAGTATGGGCAAAGCATGTTGTTTGAAAGTTTTAAGATGGACAATATTTACTCTCTTTTTGGGGGTGAGGACCTCAGCACAGAAATAAGACTGTTTTCAGCTTCTTAGACTAAAAGAGATACAGTTCATACAAGATTCAATGCCAGTAAAATACCCATTTAGTTTCAGTTTAAAACTATTACATTTTTATAAGGAGTGATAATAATAATTTATTCCAGGAAGAATTGCATATTTGTTTCTTTCAGATGTTTGCAAAAAGCTATTAAAAGACTACCTGTGCTAGAAATATCTAATTTTCAACTGATAAACTAGCATAAAGGAAGATGGATAACAGTACCCAACACTAATTCTTGGGTGGGCTCCTCTAAATTAAATAGTGAGATCCATCCATCACTCTTGTAACACATCCATGGTCCCAAAGTGCAGGCTATGATTTTGCAACAAAGGGGATTCAAACCAAGGACCTTCAGGCAGACTAATCATTTGACCATGCCCAGCCCCAAATATAATACTAATTTTCACTAACCAGCATGTGGATTCCTTTTACTTAATCATGTTTATATTATATATACTGCATTTATAAACCATCTGAAGTATTAAAGTAGCTACTTACAATTTGCTAAACACTTCATTGCTGACATTACCCAGTAAGGCAGGTCATCTGGGCAAAAACAAAACTCATTTCAACATTTTGATTAATCATCAAAATTAAGTAACATATTTTATGATCTTAACTATAGTTGTGAAATTCATAATTGTTATTCTGTTATTATTGAACATCTATATCTTTGGATTTTGTTGCAACAGATAAATTCCTTCCGTTTCTTTCTAAAAATGATACAACCAGTGAAGGAATTTACAGATATAACTCTAAAGGTTAATATTTTATCAACTTCAGCCATTATTTCTCAACATTTAGAAAAGAAATTAAAAAATCAAATTGTTTAACACAAAAACCTTTTTATTATTTAGTGCTGTAAATGAAAGTTCTAAGTTGTTTTTTTGTAATTATCAGAAGGAATGCACTCTATCTTGTATGAAACCAGTAGAGCACATATTCCTTTAGAAGCATTCACCATAACTTTTATTTGAAAGTTAATATATTTTACTACACACATCTGTTAAAACACTTCGACAAAAATATATTTACCACTAGGTGGTGCCAGTGTTCTCCTTTTAAAAAACACTATCAATTGTTTTTTGAAACCAGTAACAGCTTAAATACTAACAATGCAAAAATAATTGAAGCAGGACAGTCATATTTATTCTGTGAAGAATAAAGCTTTTAAATTATATCTCTGTACACAAAAAAGGAAAAGATCAAGTCCAAAATTTATACATCTTTCACACAGTAATGAACATGTACATTTAACCACAATGAATGAAAAATACTTCAATATCACTCACAAGAAAGTTAATTTCTTTATGAAATATTTTTAAAACTTATAACTGTATAATGGAGAAAAATAGTAGCAACTTGAATAGTTTCACTGTTACTAGAGAACAGATAATGTAGTCTACGAGAGGCATCCAGAGTTTTCAGTGCTCTGGTGCTAGCTATAAGTGAGAACTTTGTTTCAAGTCACTTTCACAGAAACAATTATAAGTGCTACAATTTTTGTGGTATTGGATGAGGATCTATGACAGGCCAAGTTATAGATCAAATGACTTAATAAGACAAATCAAAGAAATACCTGTGAAAAAACGTCATTAAGTAATACATAAGATATTAATTGTGGCTAAAAATATCACTGACAGTGAGGGTATCCAACTAATGAAACACTGTAGTATAGTCTTCATAAGTAAGAATGTAACAACAGTACATTTAATTAGCTATACTCTTTACTGCAGTGACTTTTAGTTCTATAAAACTAGTTTGTTTTGACCAGAAGTTAATTTCAAGTACCTCAAAATCCTATCTGGAGGTATCTACAATTGAGAGAGAGAGAGAGAGAAAGAAATGAATGATAATGAAACATTTACTGACAATGTCAAAACTAAAATCTCTATGGCAAATGAAAGAGAAATTAGTTAGAGATCAAACTTCTTGTACAAACAGTTCATTACTAGTTCTGTTATCAGTCTTATTGTAATGTAATATCACACAAACTACCAATCTATAGATTGAACTTCACTATATGTTTGGTTTGTCTGGAATTTTTTGCAAAGTGACATACAAGGACTATCTGCATTAGCCATCCCTCATTTAGCAGTGTCCAATAAAAGGAAGGCAGCTAGTCAATACTACCCAACACCAACTTTTGGGTTACTATTTTAATAAAGAATAATGGGACTAATCATAATATTATAACACCCACATGGCCGGTGACAGGGATTCAAACCCTCAGGTTGCAAATCCAGCACCCTAAACACCAGACCTATACCATATGAGTGATGATTTTTTTTTAAATCCAAATGTTATTTATTTTGTTTTGCTTGTAATATTCAGCAATGTGTGGTTGTAAAAATATTTATTTGTGATCCTAATGAAGAAAAGTAAGCTTTAGCCACTACCACAATACATTTTCATGTCACCACTGACCATTTAAACACTGTACTCAGGTAATTTACTATTAATATAATAACTTATTCACAGAAAAATATACCAAACACAAGATATATTGAATAAATAATGTAATACTGAAAAGTGAACCTCACCTGTTTTATCTGTTAAGACAACAACTCCATTACGACTTATTCGACACATGTTATGCATGATAACTCTTCCACTAATTTCTTGAACATTTAGAAAATCATCTAAATCATGTTCTGGTATTAAATCCTGCAACCTGAAAACATTTTCATAAAATGAATGAGGATACAACAATTAAACTTAACTACCACAGCAAAATATGCTATATGCAACAAAATAGCCCTAATAAAAGTAAAAATTTGACCAAAAGAGCTGGTAGTATGAAATTGTGAAAGGCCCTGGGTTACTAATGGCTGTCAGTCACTTGAAAAACCGCCAAGTTGGTAGATGAGAAATCCATGTGCATTTAAAAGTTTTAGTAGCGTGACTAAGAATTTCTTCATAATTATAAATATATTAGTAGGAGAAGAGCTAAATGTGGTTTACAGTCTAACACAACAAGCTTGATTATGTTCTTATTATTTGGTTAATTAAACAAATAAATACACTTTAAATTACCATTAAGGTTTAGCTTCAGCTTTTTTTACCACAGTATTATTTATGGAGGGCTAATATACAGCTATTGACTTCAGTTTTCAAAAACTGGATGTTCATCAGAAATTTGAATATTAAGAAGTTATTACCTTTCTAGAGTTAATGTTGCCCACACTCTTTCAATTTCTTGCATTGATAATGACCTAGCAACAAAACAGCATTCTGGCAACTGGTTCTTGTCCTTTTCCTGTTCACAGCTTGCTGATTTCTGTTTCTTTGCCATATTTGAGACAATACTGAAGTTTTCATAATTTTCTCTTTGAGGTGAATGCCAAAAGTTTGGAATATATGTTGCCATTTTGAATGTTTCTTTTTCATGTTGTTCATTGCAGTTTCTTGTAGACAGAGGAGTTCTATGAAACAATCTGTAAGAATGCTTTCTTGAAGGTGAGTGATAGACAAAGCTGAAAAGAAAAAAAACTTACTGGCAAAAGATAGTTGGATAAGACATTCCTATTATTATATTATCTCAAACTTATGAGTTCAAAGTTCTATTTTATTAAACTGGTGATCCAATATATAGCAAGAAAAGAAAATCAAACTGTTTTCACTGACTGATCACACTGAAGCTCTTATGAAATATCATATATCATTATACCTTTATAATTTTTTGAGCTATATAAAGATGGAAAAAAAAATTCTAGATTATAAAAACCAACATAAGTTTTTGTGCAATGCATTAAACTATCCACAATTTTTTTTATTTTTTTTAAATATGTAAGTTTAGTGACTATTTCCTAATCAACAGCATAGTATAGCTTAAGATTTAACATCTATTTAAATTAATGGCAATGAATTGTTTTACAATTTCTTCCTTTTGTTATTTCACAATCAGATATAAGGACAGAGCAAATGGACAAATGAGTGTGAAATATTTTGAATTCAATGCTGGGCATCAAAGGAGCACAGTATACTAGAGAGCATGCTCCTCATAAAAAGTTTGGGGCATTCTCTTGTCATTTTTCTTTCATATACTAAACACATTTGATTCCCTTTTGTAGCCAATTAGCCAAATTTGGTTAGCCATTCAAGAGTTCTGTGCATTTTTTAGTAGCTCTTTATGACAAGTGAAGTGGTTTATAAGTTTGTTGAAAAGATTTTCCTAGCAAATCAACATTTTTCAATGAACTTCCTCAATCTTTATTTCACTACTTCTGACTTACCTCCAACAACAAACAGAATTTCTAGTTCTCTCTCAAACAAGTCTCATCTGGATTTGTTTGTGAATGAAATTCTCACAGTTTACTTCATTATGTTATTCAATAACTTTTGCCATTTTTGAATTCATACCATTTTGAAATTAAACTAATATAAAATTTTCAATAAATATTTCTTGCAAAAAATTCACACCATAAACATGGTATTTTGTAAGATCAGGAAACATGCTAACTAGATTCTAATTGGTGGAAAATGGAGTTGGTTATATGCAAAATATTGAATTATAAAGAATATGTTGTTATGCAGGACTGAAATATGGTAGTGCTTATTTTGAAAATTCAACTTTGAGCATTTTATTTATTTGTTACAATGTTTTGCAATGGTAAAATAACTGCAACCCAAATTTCTCCCAGTATTGTTGTGAATCTCATGAACAACCCTCAACAATATTAGTCAAAAACCCACCAACAGATAAAAGAATTCTCAACTGTGTATGATTTTTATATAAACTGTTAAATTAACGAAAAAAATATCTACATTCATAAATATTTTTGAGTACAACAAATAACAAATATTACAGAATTTCACACTGGGTAACATACAACAATATTTACACGTACACATAAAAGACAGTATGGTAAAAAAAAATAACAGCAAGCACTCACTGATATAGTTTCCCATTATCTTGGAAATCATCTTTTTGACTGACTTTAGAACCTCTGACATCTTCAATAACACAAGTTTTTAGAAACTTCTGAAGCAGCTGAATTGTCTGTTGCCTTGCAGAATTAATGAAAAGAGAAAGAAAAATTGGTTTCAGCACCATAAACAGTTTATTGGGGGGGTAGGAATCTCAGAAATCAGCAATAACATTTTATTAAGCTTGAAACTGTACAATTTTCATTAAAACATTATTGACTGTCAAACCCATTAAAAACTATTTCTAAACTAAGTCTTTATTAATTATAATTCTTGATGCATAACAAGCATTATAACAGATTGACTTTGAATATTACTTTAAGTAACTAACTATCTTAGAGTTTACAGTGAAAAAAAAAGAGTAAAATGGCTGTCATATAGGTACATATCTAATGTGTATGTTAATGGCAAAATATATGAAATATTCAACATGAATTTTGTAAATGAAACTAAATATTATAATGATAAAAGAAGCATTTCAATCTATTACAGTAGAAGATATGTTTAAAGAAGTCCTATTTCTTATCAATAAATGAAAATTACTGATAAAATGTAATAATTATACATTACTAGCAGAAATGTAGCTGTTTGTACTGGTAATTATTAATCATAATGTTCATACCTATTCACAAAAACTGTTAAAAAAAGTGAATGTTTTCAAAAAAAAAAAGTATCCAAATTGTGCTCTTCAGTCACATGCAACTTATTGCATCAAAATGATTCAATGCTCAGAGTTTAAAATTTTCATAAATTTTACTGATATAAACTGTAATGTTTTTTATATATTAAAAGTACTATCCTTTATTGAAAAAATAAGTTTTTTTAAAAACTCAAGTTTTTAGTACATTTGAAAATTACTTCAATAAAGATATAATCAAACCCTCACATGTAGTACTAGTGAAAGTCGTGTTCTCGTTGTGTGGGAGAGCACTTTTATTTAAAATTGTGTTCTGTTATAAAGTTATGGTTGTCGCACCACAGTTATTTTTCAAATTGTCTGAATATTGAATACCCAAAATGTGAATTTTTTTAGGGATATTTGTTTCTGATGCCATTCAATAGATGGCGCCACATTTCACGTAGTTTTGGAAAAAACATAGATAGATATATTTAAATTTAATGTTGATTTTAAAATAAATGAAAGAGTATGATGAAATATTTATTTTAATAAAAACTATAGCAGTAGTATCTTGCTTTGAATGTATGTAGCCAACAACTTGGTAGTACATGCAAACAGTATACGAAATTACTTAACCGTCAGGATATGGGTAGATAAAAGCGTGACGTCATGATCTTTTTAAAGATCTACACTGAAAATTTAATTAAACTGCTTTATTATCAATATATGTCAATAAACTTGGCATCAAAATGTATTTAATAAATGAAATTCTAGTATTAAACAAGTTATAATTCCTTAATTTGAAAACAAAATACATAAATTCCCAATCCTCACTTTTCTGTATCACACAGTGTTTGTTTGTTCTGAACTGCACATTAGATAATCTTTCCACCCCCCAATAATTGTTTTATTAAATATAAATGAGACAGTTCAACCCGCTATGCTCTCCTATCACAAACTATCTTTCAGAAAGTGTCTATAATTATATTAATATAATGTTTATTATATCTTTATTTCTGACCGTTAGGAAGGAAAGATTTTAGTTTATTGACTTAAGTTAAATTCTAGCTCATTCTCATGCCAACTTTTGAGTTATTTAGCTTACAGATTCAAAATTATCCTAATTCAGCTCAATCAGCTAAGGGAATTATTTTAACACACTTATAGCTTAATTAGAAAACAGTTAATTATAATACTTACAAGGCATTGTATGCTTTGTGCATGTTATTATTTTGTGTTCTAAACTAATATTGAATAACAAAAAATTCAGTATAGTACAAAAAACGACCCTTGAAACAATTAATACAAGACTCCCAAATAAGTACTAAATTTGTTTTTATGCACATTTTATTCATTGTTATAAAAGTGACTAAAATATACAAATTAGAAATTTATTAGATTAGGTAAGAAAACATAAACAAAAAAATTAAATATTTCTCCATGAGGTATACATGTAACAGACTCATGTTTTATGCACTTCAGTACTGTAGTATGAGCTATGCATTCACCAGTTGATTTTTAGTTTGTTGTGCAGGTTTAGTGGTCATACACAGTTCAAAAAGCAGTTAAATAATAAAACTAAGTAAAAACAGATATAAACTGTTACAAGCCTCAGACTGTTGATGATAAAGAATCACAATTTTCTGTTATAATCTGCAGTTATTCTACAAAAAACAAAATGGTAATTTAGAATTATTTCATTTTTTTTGTGGTGGTCAAGTGGACTAAATCCACATAGTTTTAAGATATAGAAAATAAAGATAAAATATAGTTTTACTGAAAAAAAACAAACAAAAAAACTTTGATATTCATTTAGGAAAGTCTAGAGGTTATGTAGATGATATGTGAAAACTGTAAGATGGATAAAGGTATTTTTAACTTTTACATGAAAATCCCATTGCACTCAGACTAGTCAGTCACAAACTCTGTCTCCACAAATTCACAGACAACTCTTTAGTAAAAATACTTAATTAAAAAAAAAAATCTGAGTTTTTGTGACAAAATACTTGTCATTTTTACTAACAGCTTACCAAATTTTGTGAAAATATACTTACAACGTTATGTTATAGTATGTATAATTCATGATTATGTGGTAGTCGCAAGGTTAGTCAAAATAATCAAGTCCACGTAGAGATGGTTAAAGCAGCCCAATAATTCCTTATTAAGCCACCTAGAAATTTTCAACTGTTTCTTTTATAAAAAAAAAAATGTAATGATTGTACTTCTACCACAAAACATGTTTAGTGAAAGTTTCTATTAATTCCTATTATTAAGGTGTGCCTAAATAAAACATTATGTTTAATAATAGTTTAGATAAAATAAATATTACACGAAGAAAAAATGTTCTGCAAAATTGTAACTTGCAGAGATTTTCCCAGCAGGTGGCTTCACCTTGTTTGTTTGTTTAGAGATCTTCCCAGCAGGTGGCATCACCTTGTTTGTTTGTTTGAAGTTAAGTACAAAGCTACACAAAGTTTCTAGTGTTGCAAGTCATCCACAGACATACCGTGTGCCACTTGGGATGCATCACCTTGTAATGAAGTAAGATTGCAACAAGTTTAATTCTGATTGAGAGTTTAGATAATAGTTATAATAAACTACAGAATCTCTGCACAAAGTTCTAAGTGCTATGAACTCGTACAAAAAAATTTAACAGAAAACATGAGGTTGCCCAAGTAACTTTAGGGTCTCAGAGTCTTAGATGTCCCCAAACCTAAAAACATTTTTGCCTTGTTCTACTTAGCACTGCCAGCCCACAGCTGCAGGAATTTTAGGCAGATCTCTGAAACTACAATGGAAAAATTACTTTAGACAGATGTGACGTCCTTTTTAATTACTTCTTTTTGTCTAAAATGTTTTTTCACTTAAAAATTATAGGTGGTTACTTTGAAAATACCAGTTAAACATCAGTATTCTAAATTTTTATGATGAATCTATGTATACTTTAGAAATACACAATAAATACATGTACAAAGCTACAGGATAAGGTGGATGTAAAATGAATACGTATTTTTTAAATTTTTCTGTGTCAGGTGACACGATTTTTTAACTTCAAAAATGTCTAATTTCAATAATAGACTAATTAGGAATACAAGCTAAACATAATTAAAAGCAAGAATATAAAATCTGAACCTCCTATCTACCCAATTTATTGGGATATTGAGATATCAATAAATTTGTCAAACTCTCCAGTCTTTCTGATTTTCAATATTGCTTTCTAATCATTGTTAGAGAACTGATGGACAAGTTTATAACCAACAGAAAGGGCAGATTATCTAATTTACGAATCCCTCTCTCATTGTCTCAATTTTCCGTCTAGACTAATCGCTGTTAGATGTTTCTCATCCAATTAGCATCAGGATACTTCTCCGAACATGTAATGGAATTTGTTAACCTATTTATAGATATCTTAGAAAGCCGGATAAAGTATAGTGGTTCTGAAACATTTTATTCTAGTGACTGATAGTTTTGTGCATGTTCTAAGATGTATATTTGAAAGCTATATGAATTCTTTTTTAAAAATCCAAATTCATGAGAAACAACACAGGTTAGCAAACAATGCTACTCGGGTGCAAAAACTGCCTTCAGTTTGTGAGTACCAAACCTAGTTCCTCTGTATTTTTTAGTTATTCTTAAATATTTTTTTTTTACAAAAGTAACTAAGATGTAAATATTAGAAACTTTTTAACTTAGGTAACAAGACTTCATTAAAAATAACACATCGAAAATTTCACGAGCTCAGTAGATAGTGAACTTGGCTTGCTGAACTTGTGGTATGGGTAAAATGAACCTGTGTTTGCATTAGTACTATGGGAAAACAGTTAATAGGCTCCTGATAGGATTTATTCTTTGTCATGCACAGTAGTGGGTCCAAAGTATAGCAATAAAATAGATAAAAAAAAGATGTGAAAGAGTCATAAGCTGAGGCTGTTACGATACGTAATTTGAAATTAATGTTCATTTACCCAAATTGCAAGTAAAAGTTTAGTAGCTATTTACTGATTGTTTAATCTAGGCTTCGTTTGAAGGATTAGAAGCATTTTCTTCACCTGTAACAGTCTTGTTTTCAGCTTTACTGACTATTCTGAACATACTGGGGGTTGGTACTACATCACATTTACCTCAGAATGTTCAAGTTTAGGTAAATGGACTATATTTACTGCATATTGATGATTTCACCCAAGTTAGTGTTAGGGTAGAGAAAATATGGACTATATTTACTGCACATTGATGATTTCACTCAAGTTAGTTTTAGGGTAGAGAAAATAAGAGATACAATACAGAAAAAACCTTTGATATTCATTTAGGAGGTGCAAGAGGTTATGCAAATGAAAATGTAAGATGAAAAGAACTATTTTTATTCTTATCATGAAAATCTCCTCCTACTCAGACTCAGTTAAGGCTTTGGAGATTAACAGACAAATCTTCAGCAAAAATACTTTATCAACCCTATCACAATGGGCTCGTGTACTTTACAAGACCTTGTAACCTTGCGGGTATACACACCATGACTCTGAAAGTACGTAATGTATCTTCACAAAATATGGCAAGCTTTCAGTAAACTTGAAAACTCTTTTGTAGCCAAAAAAAATCAGAATTTTTAATTAAGTATTTTTAATAAAACTTTGTCCATAATTATATGGTGTCAGAGTGTTGACTGCTGTGAGTTGCTAAATGTCCATAATTATATGGTGTCAGAGTGTTGACTGTTGTGAGTTGCTAAATGTCCATAATTATATGGTGTCAGTGTTGACTGTTGTGAGTTGCTAAATGTCCATAATTATATGGTGTCAGAGTGTCGACTGCTGTGAGTTGCTAAATGTCCATAATTATATGGTGTCAGAGTGTTGACTGCTGTGAGTTGCTAAAGGACATTTAGCAACTCACAGCAGTCAACAGTCTGACACAATATAATTATGGACATTTTGCAACTCACAGCAGTCAACAGTCTGACACAATATAATTATGGACATTTAGCAACTCACAGCAGTCAACACTCTGACATCATATAATTATGGACATTTAGCAACTCACAGCAGTCAACACTCTGACACCATATAATTATGGACATTTAGCAACTCACAGCAGTCAACACTGACACCATATAATTATGAACATTTAGCAACTCACAGCAGTCAACACTCTGGCACCATAATTATATGGTGTCAGAGTGTTGACTGTTGTGAGTTGCTAAATGGTTTTCAGGTTAAGATAAAAATCACTTTTCTTCATCTGAAAATTTTCAGATTTTATTTGCGTAGTCTCTAAAACCTCCTAAATAAATACCATTTATTATTTTCTATACTATAACTCTATGCAGGATTGGTCAATTTGATCAATCTCATAACCACCATAAAAAAATATGAAATAATTCTAAATTAATCTTTTTCTTTGTGGAATGACTGAAAATTGTAAAAAACAAAACATCTATATGTACTTAATTTCATTGTTTTATTGCCCTTTGAACCATTTCTAACTAATAATCCTGCCACACAAGTTGTAACTCACTGGCAAACTTGTAGCTCACGTTATCCTATCAAATTATGTAACACATGAACTGCTTGCAGGTATAGTTCGTGAAGAATTTTGAATATTCTTTATCTTATCTAATCTAACTAAGTTTCAAATTTGTTTTCATTTTAGTTTCTTTTATAATAATAATAAAGAATACACATGAAAAACATAGTACTTACCTGGGTCTTCTTTTTCTTTGTTGTCGACTGTTGAAACTTAAGCCTTCTTTTTTTTTTTATGCTAATGGTACTATTACACTAAATAATCTATTTACTTAAATAATGCATCTAAGAACACAGAATACTAACATGTAAAAAGCATACAATATCCTTGACTATTTCAATTTTTCTGGCTTTCTAACTCTGTGATAAGAGCTATTAAAAATTCAGCTTAGCTTATCATGGGAATAAAGTTTGACCTAAAGGAAAACAAACAATTCTCTGTACAGAAAAAAACGTAATATAATATGTCACGTTACAGATTAAACTTTGGCTTTCCATTGGTTATGAATAACATAGTATAAAATGTCAGAAAATAGTATTGGCAATTTGTGAAAGAGAGGATGTATAGGTGAGCATGGCAAGTGGGTCCAATTTTCTACTTTATAGCTCTGTAAGCAAACAAGATTGAAGACTATAAAAATTATACTTTGCCTGAGTAACATATATATTATAATTTGTAACTTCCTTTAAATTCCCAACTTCTAGGAGGGGTTACCAATAAATAATTCAGAGAAGAGAGAAGACCTAGAAAGCAAATATCAGTTCTCAAAATGGGGGAGATTCAGGATTTTTTAAAATATTTCCTTATAAAATTAAGAACTTCAAACTTGAATAATATGAAAATTTGATTTATTAACTATGTTTTGATGCCAAGTTTATTCATACACATAAGCAATAAAGTAGTTTAATTAAATTTTGAATGTAACTCTTTAAAAGATTGTGACATGCACACTTTGACCTACCCAATGCAAAAGGGTTAAAAAGATCTGGCTTTCTGTATTCAACAGCCTTTTAAGGTATGCTAAAAACGTGCAAAATTCTGTGAAGTTACATTCAGTACATTCATAGTAACAGTAGTATAATTTCATAGTTACTAGGTCTGTCAAATACACCAAGCCTGTACATAGAGAGTTGAAGCAAAATAACCTTAATCACTTAAAAACATCAATTTGAAGGACATAAAAATAAATTTAATTGATTAAGATTCTGAATTTTGTGAAATGATTACCATTTACCTACACATTCTTGTCGTAACACAGGATTTTATTTTCTATATATTACACCTACATGTAGAACAAACAGCTCATTCCCAGTATTAAATAGAAAATATCAAGCAAGAAAACTTCAGTGTTTTATGAATACATACTTTAAACTAGTTTTCTGAAGGTAAATTTCATCTCATTAATGTAGTGTTAGACCAGAAAACAAAGAAACACAACTTGAAAAATGCTGAAAACATGTTCTTGTTTTGCATTTAGACATGCATAAATAATTTTCTATTTCATCATTATAGATTTCTTAAAAAAACAACAAAAAAAACATGATCTACAGTATTCAAGAATTGAAAATGGCATTAATACAAAAGTCACAATGATTTCCAGTTAAGTGTATGGAGTGAATTTACAGAAAGATGCCTATGTTTTCTAAGTGTAAGTCAAAATTTTTAGTGATCTCTCTCTCTATACCGAACTTAGTGCTTTTTCACACAGTGAAACATAACTTTCAATAAAACATTACCAAATAAGTCAGAAACACTGTTGTGGTGCACTATGCTAAAATATAAACTATCTGATAAAGACAAGCACAATGTCAGCCAAAATAAAATGAACAGTTTTACTGTTGCATATTTTGGATTAAACACCACATTTAATACATTTGTAGGAATCCCATTATTCATTGCAAGAGCTACAACTAGATGGTACGATGTTCAATCAGTATTTCCTAATGACCACTGGAACTGTAAAAATACTTAAAGTAAATTCAAGTACATGTATTTTGTTAAAATAATTTCACACTATCATAAACATTACAAACTCATAAAATGAAGTACATAAAGAGCTTATAATGTGTGTGTGTGTGTGTGTGTGTGTGTGTGTGTGTGAGAGAGAGAGAGAGAAACATTTGAACATAAAACAAGATAAGTTACTACACATTACCTTGTAACACCAGGGCCAAAGTTTGGACTATGTCTCAAATAGACAAGAAGCCAGTCTACAGCTTCTGAAGCAGTAAAACAGTTTTCATAAATTCGCATATAGTGACGATGACGTTTCAAAGGCATGCCACAACGAAAATCACTAATAATTTGGTTCCACTGAAACACAATGAAAAATACAGTACAGTCACCAATAAGAAATAAACATTTTTTAAACTATCTAATGAGAATATTCAACCAATCATTATCTTAAAACTTCACTCAAACCAACTATTAAACTCTCATTTCACTCTACAGATATAAATTTTTTGGTGAGAAAATATTCATGAAGATAACAAAATGACATTTAATTTACAAGCCAGACAAAGCTGTTGAACAATAAAGCAGTTTTGTTATGCAAACAAAATTTTAAGAAAAGAGAAATCTGATTAGATGTGACTCACAGAAAATATTTCTCCTTCAAAAAGAGCCTAGAATAAAGTGTTGTCTAGTATCTCTAAAGGTATAAGTGCAGGCAACAAAACCCTCAAGACCCTCACTGAACATGCCCAAGATTGAAATATGATGGGACATAGAAAGAGTGAGAAGAAGAATTGGAGAAAAGGATTGAACCCCTTTCCTGTCTGATAGAGTGTTGGGTATGAAGAACTGGTCTGAGAAGGTAGATAAAATGAGAAAGCAGTCTGTGGACAAACAGCACAAATCACTCTGACCGGTGAAGTCCATAGGTCAGCAGGCACGAAAAATAAACCTGCAGGTAAAGGGGATAGATGGCATATAAGAGTTAGGTCACAAACAGGTGTAGAGAAAGAACATGTAACCTAAATCTACCTGTTAGGTAAGTGAAGTAATTTGGGACTAATTTCCCATAACAATGTGAGAAATTGGGGGAGTAGTGGGGACTCAAAAGTATGTAGTTGTGATAATCGATTGGTAGTCGATAAGGCCACCATACACAATGGCAATTGTGGAAGATGCAAAAAACCTCAATTCCTGTCAAAGAGCCAAGTCAAAAAATGAGTTATGGTTGACACCACTGATTGAAAAGGATTCAACCTCCTCTCAATATAACACTGCCGATATGTATGTCATTACCTTTGAGAAAAGTGACTTTCGGACTAAGCAGAAACTGAGCCAGATACATGTCAACCTTAAAATTAAACCCCAATGCTGCATGAAAGACAGCATAACCTCTACGCCAGAAGCTTGAGCTTCTGGATAGCCAGGTGCACCATATTCAATCATGGCTGCCTCCACAGAGAGAGCCTAAAAAGAAGTGGAAGAATTAGACACACCGGAAGGGACTGCAAAAGCAGAAACCCGGGTGTAGTCACCAACAGGACATGACAATGAATTGGAAGAAATCATATTTCGCTCCCTGGGTAACATATGAAGTGGAGAGAAGGTTGAGTGGTAATCCCATCCTGTCCAGATGGGAAGCATCTATTGCCAAGGCCCAAAGATGAGGTACTGGAGACCAAATTGCCAGTAGTTGGGTGATCCAATGAGAGGCTAACCCACCAAGTAGAGTTACAAAAGGAGAGGCAATCCAACTGAATCTTGCAATGCAACATCTATTCTGTCAGGAGACTCTGTTTGTATTGAGACAAAGGACCTGCTACCACAAGAATCACCTGTGGAACATGGCAACCTAGAAGGGTGATAAGATAAGACTAGTCCCTAGAAAGGAGGCCCTAGACTATATACCTCTTTTATGAGAAACATAAGATACCATCGCAGAATAGTCAAAGTGAAACCTGACGATTTAACCATTAAGAAGCCAAGACCATGAGACCTTGCCTGTTGAAGAGCAAGAAAGATGAAAACATTGTGTAGGGAATCCTCATTATCTGTGCATATACTGGAAATCCTGATTGTTGGTGTATGTATCCAATCCCTGAAGTGAAGCATTCATAAAGAGAATGGAACTCTGGACGAGTGGGCAGTAGAGGAACCCAATTTGTATTACCATCCCGACTAAGAATACTGGGAAAACTAGGAAATAGATGCGTACAATCCCTGATTGCTTAAAGACCAATAAAAGGGTGGCTTATGTTCTCATCCCAAAGGCATGAAGGATTCAAGTGATGCCTACATTCCCAGAAGAGAGAGAACTATCTGTGCAGTTGAGAAGGAGAGGTGAGTAAGAGTGCGGCATTCTATTCTAAAGCATTAAGCAGGATGAGAGACAGCTGAACCCTACTGAAAGATGAGATGAAAAATAACATAATAGCTAGACTGATGAAATATTGATATTGGAGCAAGAATACATGTCACAGTCTTGAAAGAGAAGCCTACCTGGGTTGTATTTGAAAGTAGAAGCAGGTTGTGATGCTTAACAATTGACGAGATGTTGCCAGCAGTAACAAGTCATCTGTGGAATGGTGTGCGCACAATATGATGGAATGAAGAAGATGAGAAAACTCATATGCTACAGCAGAACCCGTGTCAAGCCTATGCGAGACCAAAGGAAAAAAAAAAGCAACTCAGAACTGCAGTACCCGACTCTTGTGCACCACAAATGCTGATAGTGGTAAGACTCCACAGCTAAGGCAAAGTGGAGATAGGAGCCAGCTATAACCATGTTGGACATCTGCAATCCCAGGAAAAAATCAACACACACACATTCATGAATGAGTAGCTTGTGAACCTTGCAGAATCTAGACATCGATATAGACAAGAAAGATTGATGACTGGACACCAATCTCCTGTCTTCGTAAGCCCAACAATTAACAGGAATAAAAACTCTGAAGAACTAGCCTGACTCTCTCAATACCCCCAGAACTAAGTTCCAAGTCCCAATGAACTGCGGGAGATGGAAATCCTACTGGTTGGGTAGGTAATAGTGGGGAAAATTTGAACTGAATGACCAATTGTGACTCAAGGACCTGTAGAGCTTCTGGACCAAAGGATAAAATTACCACACATTCAAAAAATCTTGGAACCAAGCCCCCACAACATCTAAAGGTACACAGTAATCACCAACACTGCTGTGATCTGACTAAGCAGTGGAAATCTTGGATATAGACAAAATATATTCTTAATACCAATGTGCTGAGGAGCTGATGTCGGAAATCAGTACTCATGAATAGGGGCGGAACTATGACCCCCCCCCCCCCCCGAAGGAGACGATAAAATTTGAGACTCCAACAACAACCAGGAGAAATGTAAAGCCAAAAATTGAAACAATGTGCATGGTAACAATGGATCCAGCTCATCCTCAATGAAACTGGTGATCCTGAGAATCTTCTAACAAAGCGAAGTGGAAGGAAACAAAATATTGATGGTGAATTGTAAGTCCATAGATGTATTCTGTCCAATAAGGGGACATAGACCTATATAGGTAAACTACAAACTCCACCTTAGAATCCTGAATTTGAGGAGCAGTAATTATTTGAGAGTCAGAAAAATGCCTCCACTTGGTGGTGATAAGCAAAACCATGAAGTTCCAACAATGTTTCAGATAAGGCCTAGCTGTTCCTTTATGTAACTAAGAAGTAAACCTTCCACCATGAACCACAATTTCTATGTATGTAGAAAAAAATTAGCTCCCAGACATTTCAGCCATCAATTAAGTTGCATGCTCAAAAACAACTGGGAAAAAAGCCCAATATCTCACACACTTGAAGAACCAACAGAGGAAAAACAAATCAATTGAGTGTGCTATAAAAGATTGGAAGAAGCAAGAAAAAATCAGAACAATGCTTAGATGGGCAAAGATGAAACCCGGGCGGTTGAGTAATAGCTATAAGTGTGAGAAGAGGTATGCATGTTTTTGAATTAGGAACATTTTTAATAAGATCAATTAAAAAAAAAATCTTTCAACAATTTGTTTGAAGATTTCTTCCTTTACGACTGAAAACTTTCAAATGCTGTCACTTTATTTGACATTTGGTTGGAATACTTCCTTTGGATTGGAAGTTAATTTAGTTCAAAATGTGTTGTGATAGCAAAAGACTTCAAACTTATGGCTGAAGTGAATGATTAAATTAGGCAAGAATTTGTTTCTCTCTCACAACAGTTACATAATGTGATATATCAATCATGTATTAGCCACAAGATCAGTCCCCATTCTTATGTTTCATTCAACTAAACAACAGAAAAGAGATCAGGGTCTTTTATTTTTTGAATGGCACATTTATTGATAACTTTAACAATTTCAAGATTGTATGTTGTTTTAAAGTATATTCTCTGTAGTCACTACTATTTTTAACGTTAAACTGTCAACAATACTACACAATGACATCATCAACTTTACTGTACATAATCAGAATCGGAACGAGTGTATGTGCTATAATTATCAGCAATTGGTAATTTCCAATTGTGACATGATCAGTAAAACAGTAATATTATGATGTTGTTTTTATTTTTGGCTAGTGCAGTCTGCAGAGTTGGATTCAAAAGTGTTTGCCCTAACATGTACATTCAGCAAGGTAAATTCTCCAAACAACTTTCAAGTTTGCAATTTTTACTTGCCTGTTTTTGTGTGAGCTTGATACAGGCTTGATGTCATATATAATAAGTTAAAAAAGTAGCATTCTGATTAAAAACAGTCGTCAAATAAAAATTATATCTCAAATTTTATAAATGAAATTCTATATATCAATTCCATTACACTGATACAAAGAGTTTGAACATTCGACAAAGTTATGGTATTCTTATTAATGAAAGTGCATTTACTTTGAATACACAGTCATTCATAGTGACGATGTTTGTGGATTGTATATGACTGACGAGTGTTCGTAAATTTGGGAAGGTTCATTCATGGTTTGTCATAAGTTCTGCTCGTTTAAAAAACACTTAGATCAACTTATGTGGAGTCAAACATTTAATGGCTCTTTGATTTTATGGGGCCATACGGGCTACTTAGCAGACACTTTAAGGGCCTGCTGGGCTTTTGGGGGCCATTGCCTCCAGGCCCCTGCTAATTTCGAGCCATGAGTTATATAATTAAGGTTAACGTCAATGTTATTACCACATAAGGCTCACTTGTAAACCAAATGTAAATCAGAAACATGTTAAAACCATGATAACCCTGTATATATTAAATCTCACTTCCTAAAATGTAATTCCAAATTATTCTTGAAATGGATTCCCATACATTACCAATCACACAAGTCAAACTAACAAATTTACACACACACAAATATTTCCCAAATATTTTTTGACAACCATTCTGAAAAATGGGAAAACATCAGTAATATTTTAATGATCTAATATTTTTCAAGTATCCTGAGAATTTCAAAAGAACAGTTATAGCCACCACTAATTTCTTTCTAATAACCTTTAAACTATAACCCATAATATATAAATTACAGTAAAACAAATTAGGGAAAAATAAAATTTAAATTTCATTAATTAAGAATTTTGTCTGTTATAATCTTGTCATTCTCAAAACGTACACGATAAAAAAACTAGCCTGTGTTAAGCATTTAAACTATAATAATACAATATATTCAATACCTTCACCAACATTGCCATAAAAAAAAGAAAAAAGTTCACTCACCAGCTTTGTTGCCCTGTAGGGTGCACTATTGGTAGCAAGACTTGGTTTGCTCTCATTTCCATGTCTTTCTGGTTCCATTTCCCCACAAATACAGTACAGAATTTTTGCAATGTTATTTTAAGACTTAAAATGTAGCATTCATTTTGAGCAATTGGAAAATGTATTCAAATCTAATTTGAAAATCAGTAACTAAGATGTCTGACTAGAGAACACGGTCTTCCCAAAAATAAAGTGAGGAAGATCACTCCATTTGGCAAGGTTTCTAAAAGAAAAATTAAATGTTTAAAGCATCAGAAAAATATAATAGGGAACAAGAAGAAATGTACACACAAAAAAAGTTCAATCAGTTTTTCCAAACAAGTCAAAACAGATCTGTGTGCTTATAGGACAGGTGCTTCTTTCAACTGAGCTATCTCCAATCTTAAAAATTTTACTGATCTCAGTCTTCACTTCATTATGATTAAGTGTATAAAGATACATAATGGGCTATCTATGCTCTGCCCATCATGGGTATCATAACTCAATCTTTAGCATTATAACTTTTTCAGTCATTTTTTTACATCAAGTTTGTTCAGCTTTTACAGCATGGCTTCATGGTTTAAAGGTCTTGGGATCAAGTTCAGTTTCCATGCATTAAAAAACTATTATGCTATAATTATATTTCCAATCTCATTGCCCTAGCTATTCTTTATCTTTTTTCGGTTTCCTTAATCATCTCACTACTATGCAAATTTATTTTAGACTATCCTTAATGATTATTTTTATGGAACTTCTCCTAAGATTTAGCCTGCATATAATTTGTCTTTATCCTGAAATATTTCACACAGTTCCAACTTGCTCACCTGTTGCTCTAAGCCTATCCCTGGTAATATTTTATTTATTAAGCCCTTTGGATCCTAATTCATTCTCATATCTATTTCAAAGGAACACTTCTAAATTGGCTATATATATATCTCTATCTTTTTCTATAAATTCTAATAAACAGGTTCTGAGCTTTATGAACTGACTGCTATGGGTCAAACATTCTGCAAGATATCATCCTTAAAAGAATTGTGAGGTGCAGAGCTGGGCAATTATTGGTATTTGGTATTCAATCAACCATGGTATGCATTCCCCCATAAACACACCAAAAAGTAGTCTAAAAGTTGGTGTAGGTGCTGCCAACCAGTTGCTTTCCCTCTATTCAGCAGTTCAAAAGTAGGGACAGTGACAGATAGCCTTACTAGCTTTGCCACAACAAAGAAACAATTATAATGCTCTCCCAGCTGACAAAGAAAGATAAGCTTAATCACTATTATTTTAATGTTAAGTACTAGGAATAAAATGGATGTTTTCAAAGCTCTAGTTGAAATGGAAAACTATAACATAATAGGAATTACTAAAACTTCGTTAGATTTTCAAAGTACTGATAATACAAATTATTTTGAGTTTCCAGGTTATATGTTATTTAAAATTGATAAGACACTTTAAAAGATTGGTGGCTCTTTATATGAGATAAACTGAAGCCTTTTGTTATTAAAGACATAAAATGGTAGTCAAGAGACTGAATCTGTAATAAGGATTACATTCAAGTGTAGAGTTTTCAAAAGGCAAATGTTATGGACAACTGATCAGACAGATGAGAAACTGAGCAATAAGATCAGAGTTGTTCCTATTAAGGATACTGAAGCAATAAACATGGAAGTCTAACTGTAGATGTAGTTTTGGTTGGGACAGTATGAAGTCAAGTAGTGCAAGAGATATGTTCCTTGGAAGTGATTCAGGATGGTTTTCTACACCAAATGGTTATGGCCAACCAGATGAGAAGATACTGTTTTAGATCTACTGTTAACCACTAATGAGGATGTGGTTACTAGAAGTGAAGTAGGGAACATTTGGAGAAGTGATAATTGCATAATTAAGTTTGATGTTTTGTTACATATTGAGATAAGTATCAAAATTTTAGTTCCTAATGTTAAGAAAACCAATTCTGAGGCCATGTAACAAGATTCATCATTAGTAAGCTGGGATAATGAGCTAAAAGACAATGTACATTAGGTTTGGGAAATCTTCAAAAATACATTTCTATTAAGATAGGAGTATTCTTAAGATCAAAAAGATAACATGGAAGATCTAGTTTGCTTATTAAATATGTAAAGGAGAAAATAAAAAATAAATGACAAAAGTTTAAGAAGTTTTAAATTTTTTCCTCTGTTTTTAAAAGAAAGGATGTTTGCAATGTTTCTGACCCTGATGGAAATATTGGCATTGACCTGAACCATGTCATTAATACAAAGATTGCAAGGTTAAAAATAAAGAACTAGTACCAGAATGTTTTTCCAGAGATTTTTAAAGGTCAAAGATCAGATATGCTAGCATCTCTCATTTTTGGTTGGTCAAAAAACAGTTGGTGAGTGCTTGAGGTTGTTTATGTTACTCCTCTATTTTGAAAGGGTTGATAAGAATTGCCCTGGAAATTATAAACCAGATAGTCTTACCTCTGTAGAAGGAAAACTTCTAGTCTAAGAAAGGAAGCTTTATAAAATGATTTTATGAAATATGATAACATAATCAAAAGCAAACACAAATTCACCAAGGGAAAATCTTTTTTTTTGAAGATGCTACTCATTATCTAGAGAATGGAAAGTGTGTAGTCTTGATGTACTTAGAATTTCAAAAAGGTTCTGATAAGGTGCCCAACAAAAGATTATTTAAGAAAATCATATCAATAGAGTTGGGGAAAGACTAGTTAATTGTATTGTACAGTGGCTGGATGAAAGAAAGCAAAGTGTGTTATTAAAGGAGTACCTCAATGGAGAGTGCTTAAGCCTTTGCTTTTCATTATTTACATTAATGATATTGAAAGGGGAATAATTAGTAAAGATTGTGTATAACATTAAACTCTTGTGTATTTTTGGCTACACTAAGGATGGTGACACATTAATAACTTGGATCAACTGATAAATTGGAGAAATATTTGACATATGACCTTTAATTATAGTAAGTGCAAGATAAGGCATCTGGGTTATTATAATTTGGATCACTCGGGAACTCATTCAATAGCATGACAAAAAAATAATAATGGAAATGGTGATAGATAAGTCCAGACAACAAATCAACACTTTATTGCTAGTAACAAAGCTAACAGAATTTTAGGGTGTATTTATAAATACTGATTACAAGTCAAAAGAAGTAATTATCTTGATTCTCTAGTTAGATTTCACTTGGAATACTGTGCACAGTTTTGATCTTCTTATTTTACAAGGGATACTGATTTATTAGAAAGGCTCAGAAAAGGGCTACTAGTATATTTTCAGGAATGGAAAGGCATCTTAGGCAGATAGGTTGAGATATTAACATATTTATTTTTCTCTTAAACTCCTGTAAAGTGCTGGCCTCCACTACTGCCAAAGGTAACTCACTTCATAAATCAATCACACTGATTGATTATCTTGTAAACTCCTATAAGATAATTTCTTGTCCTTCTTTCTCAGGAGAAAGTAAGTTAATAGATCTTATAACTACAAAATAATCCTTCTATCTTAGGAATCATCTCAGTAGCCTTTCAATGAACCAATATTCTTTCTCAGATAAGAAAACTAAAACTGTACACGGTATTACAAATGAAGTCTAACTATTGATTTATACTGACTTATAAATACACCCTAAAATGATATTACCAACACCACTAGCAACAGATCACTGCTTCAATGGCTTGAGTGACTTGTTCACCATAATGCCAAGATCTTTTTTCTTTAGTCATACGATGCGAAAAGTGTGATCCAAATTATGCTAACCCAAATGCATTGCCTTGCACTTACTATAATTAAAGGTCACTTGCCAAATATGTGTACAACTCATCAAATTATCCAACTTCCAAGTCATTCCGTTATACTTCAACATCCTCAACATAGCTACTAGATACACCACAGAGTTTAATGTAATCAAACTTTACAAATTCATTAACCATGCCCATATCAATATCAGTTACATTAATAAATAAATAAATAACAAAACACAGGCCTAAGCACTGACACTCTGCTAATATGAAGGGTTTAGTTTGACTGGACTTCAATAATAACAACATTTTTTTCACATTGTTGAAGATATTCTCTTGAATAGCTAATTTTTTGAAAATCTAAGTACACTAAAACTAAAAGGGCTTATGAGAAATAACTGTTTGATATTATTAAAACTAAACTGCGAGGATTTTGTGAAAGAAAGCAAAATATTAAAATAGGGATTGGGCCCTCAAATGATCCTGATGTCAAGGTTCAATATGGAGACTTTGAGATAGCTGAGCTTTCAATTATTCACTTTTGTTTTTACAGTAGATATTAGTGCAATACACCTGACCCTGAGTATTCTATGGAAAAATACCAAAACAGACTTGAATCATGTACTTACTAAATTCATGGTGGTATGCATTTTAATGTATGTTCATTAATATGAGTATTGATTATATTTATTTTTTCATTAAAAAAACTGTTCCTTTCCTGAAGTATATTTCATTTCTGGCCATTTTCTGTCAGTAGTCCACCTGGATAGTTGTATTCAAAAGTCAAATCTGAAACTTGGATGTATTCAAATACTTTTAAATGTTCCAAGTTCATTCAATATGTTATTAACTTGACTTAGATTGATAACCTTTTAGTTTTATTAGAAAATGAAATGGAGCCTTTATATATATAGGAAATAGCATAACCTAGGTGTGAAAGTAAAGAAAAATCTATAACAATGTAAACAATGCTACCTGCTGATGCATCAGTGCAGGATAAATCATGCTTGAAAGTGGTAATCACTCTTACCAACTAGTCCCTTGTTTACAGAAGAACTTTTCTTGCTTTATCAAATATAATACTTCAGAAACCTGGGAAGTGAAATGTAAAGTTAAGTAAACCTCTGTAATTGAAAAATGTTAAACACACTTTTACTTTTAGAGATTTTTCTTATTTACTTTTATAATATATAAATGTAACTGAATTAATCTCGATTATCAATAATAATAATATTACTAACGTTAATATTAGTAATAAATAAAATTAATAAAAGAGACTATGTAATATATTTTTATACTTACCTAACAATCTGCTGTCTTGTAAATTGTAATAATTAATATAGACTTAGAAGTTAGACCAATTCAGTACTCTAAATATTACTTGTAGTAATATACTAATACATTAACACTAACAGTTAGTTCAAACTTGATAATTATGGGTAACAGTAGTACTGGTTGACCCCCAGTACCACTGTTAATACTTGTATAACAATAACTAGTAGTACTAATAGTATTACTATTACTTAGTAGCCCAGGTAACACTGGCAACAGGGTCACCGATAACTACTCTACTAGACTATATTTCAGTACAGTTATGCGTACGACTTGTCATAGTAGCCTTTTATACACGATCGTAAATCTAATCAAATTACCTGTTGTAGTTTCGAGTCTTACGAATATAATACATTATTTATAATTCAAATGCAGATGTTTTTAAACTGTTCTCAACCGTTCTCCCTCTGACCATTTTGAATAATTGGACACATTCGCCATCTATTGATGAAACTCCACAGATTTTAATATTAATTTCATTTGTTTTAAATAGTAATACCACTACAAGAAACTAAAATATTCATAACTAAAAAAAAAACTTAAAGTGTGCATGAAATTATTTACTTACATGATTTTAAATTTCAACTGAATCTTAGAAGTTATTTGCATAAGAGTAAAGTATCAAAGTTGCCTCAAATGTGGTATTTTCGGATAAATTGGAGTCAATGGATCGAGCATTAAGTCCGCAAAATAGATTATTTGTTTGTTATTAAGCACAAAGCTACACAAAGGGATATCTGTGATCTGCCCACCACGGGTATCGAAACCTGGTTTCTAGCAGTATAAGTCCGCAGACATATCACTGTTCCATTGGGGGGGGGGCACAAAATAGAAGGATCTTAGTAACTGTGTGCAGGGTGTCAATAATTCAAATTAGACAACAAAAAAAATTTTTTTGAGTGAACATAGTTGTTTCGTTTGTGCTCATTTTTACATATATTCAACAACTATTTTGTCGCAGTTTCATCTGGTCACGATATGAATAAGTGTGAGGGCTCGCACAGCTAAAAACCGGATTTTGATACTCATGGTAGGCACAGAACATTGTGCAATTCTGCGTTTAGCAACAAACAAACATCTCGAAGCATTCATTGAAACTTCTAACCACATTTAAATTTTTTAAAAATAAAAGTACAAAAAATTATACAAAACTTTACTTATTATTGCAAATTATAATAATTTTTTTTTAACAATTCAAGAAGCGTAGAAAGTTCATTATCCTAGTTTAGGCTATAAAAAAAAACAACATTTAATAAATGGCCATACTATTTGTTTGTGTCATTCACACATCGAGAATTTTTAATAACATTTATTTCAAAAGATAATTAAATCATCATATTTAATTGCTTTTGTGTTAATAAATTGCATTTAAGGTCTTAAAAGGACAAGCGTTATCAGATTTATTTAATTTTGATTTGCTTTTTCCATTTTATCTCGCAACAAGGTGAAAGGGCAGGCTACGAAACTACATTGGTACAGTTAAGGGTTTCCTGTGATCTTTGTCTCTTGATACCCCCTTAATAGAAAACAAGCATGATTGTCCGATGTTTTGAAATATGCATATCGTAACTGTTATAGAATGGTTAAAGGCGGCACGCCGCCCTTTGATATAGAATTTATCTAAATAAGTTAAAACTAAGACAAGTCTAAATTCAAATTAACAATTCTGCTTATATTACAGATATTTCATTCAACTAATCTACCTTGTCACGAATACTGCAAATTTCAGCTTTCACTTCTTCTTCATCTTTATTTTTCTTGCAAGGACGCAATTTAGAATGGCAGCGAGCTATATTTCCATCGTCTTACCAAACTCAGAATGCTTTTGTTGTTGTTTTTAAATGGAAAATACAGAACTGGGTATTTTTCATTACTTTAACATCATAAAAGGAAGCTAGAGATCGGTTTTAACATCGTTAATCTTCTATTTTCCTGGTAATAGACTTTTTATTCGCAAAATGTTTCACTAAAGAGAAATATTTTCTAAATGTTTCAATTGGTGCATTCTTATAAACACCCCAGTAGTGCAGAAAAATAATCAATAAATTAATCTAAAAAACTTTGAGTACGTTAATTAAAACTACAATTGAAAATAGTATTGTTTCAACAATTCTATAAAGTACCATAGGGGTACCCTCATATAAGAATTTAGCACTGGCTCGGTACCTCGTAACCATTTTGTGCTTCTTATAGTTTTCATGCTATAACTTTTAAATTAGTAAGCGTATGTTAACGAAATTTGACAGATTATTAATTAACATTACAATGTTTTCATACGGAAATATACTTCTTTTTATTAATTTGTTCAGCAATGTTTTTCTCATACTTTTTTTCACATGTTACCTATCCAACATGCTAAGTAATTTTCATTTTAAGATTAAAGATATATTTATGCATCAGAAAATTTTCAAATTTCACATGCGAAATCTATATAATTTCCACATAGTTATCGAACGTTCCATAAGGAAAAACTTTATGTTTTATCTGTTATTTTCACTAACGAATCACTGCGAGTTCGATAGATTTGACCGATAACGTAACCAACATAAAAAAATTAGAAAATAACCCATATCCAATAATATACACTGAGTGGT
>NW_013666487.1:59993-63917 GCF_000517525.1 Limulus polyphemus
ACCTTTTGTCTTTACAAAGTGACCCCGTCTTGGCTGTGTTTAGTAGAATAGTATTTGGTAAAATAATGTAACATTTCAATTATTATACATTATATAAACTTAATTTTCTTAAAACATAGAAACAAACAATCATCTCTTCTAGTTTCGACTTTTCTACTCAGTTGCTGCTTGATTTAAGTTTCTAAGTCTTTTATAATTTCACACGTGGGGGATATGAAATAAAATAGTTTTTTTATGTTTTATGTATACAGTTGAATAACCAAAAAATCATAAATTACTTTATCGATACCATACACTTTCACTATAATTTATCAAGCTTATTAACTAAGCTGTATTTTGGCCAGGAGGTTAGGACGCTCAACTCCCAATCTGAGGGTCACGGGTTCGGATCCTCGTCCCACCAAATATGCTTGCCCTTTCAGCCATGGGAGCATTATAATGTGAGAGTCAATCCCGCTATTTGTTGGTAAAAGAGTATCTCAAGAGTGGGTGGTGGTGACAAGCTTCCTTACCTCTAGTATTACAATGTTAAATTAGGAATGGCTAGTGCAGATAGATTTCGTGTTCTTTTGTGTGAAATTCCAAACAAAGCTGTATTTTGGTCTAAAATATATGAATGTTGGGGCAGACTAAATACACAACCTACCTGCTTGAAATTTTGGTTCGAAAGAATGAGAGGGCCTCCCAACATTTTATAAGTGAAAATAACAGATGAAATATAAAGTTTTTCCTTAAGAAAAGTTTGATAACTATCTGGAAATTATAAAGATTTTGCATGTGAAATGTGAAAATTTTCTGATGCATAAAGATTTTTAATCTTAAAATGAAAATTACTTTGTATGTTGGATAGGTAACATGTGAAAATAAAATAAAAAGGTATGATAAATTTTGCTTAATAAACCTCAAGAATTAATATTTTGCAGATGAAAGCATTGTAATGTTAATTGATAATCTGACAAATTTCGTTAACATACGCTTACTAATTTAAAAGGTATAACATGAAAACTATAACAAGCACACAATGGTTACAAGGTCGATCCGACGGAGTGAGCCTGTGTTGAAAGAGTTAATGTATGTGAGGGAAAGAGGATATTTAAACATTATACCGACTAAATTCGTATGCAATACCCATGATTTAGTTAACCAATCAAAATAAGCATCTCTTTTACTGAAATAATATAATAAATTAATAATGTACATCTTTACAGGGATAAATTGTATCTACTGGATAGACTTGTTACAACTGCATACAGTTACCCCATTTCTTCAAACATGAGAGGTTTCTTAAGTCTTATATACAAAACGAAATGTACAGCGTTTTGTGACAGGTGGAATAAAAAACAGGGCATGGTGCTGAAGTGAAAATAAAATGAAAACTCTTTTTATTTGCTGAAGGATACTGAAGAATGTTGTGTTCTAGGACAAAACTTCCATAGTATGTCTTCACTCATCTAGGGCCAGAGATCAATCTTTTCTGAAAGCACCAAACCTGCATTCACAATACCATTTTCCTTGCAACTGACCAGTCAGAAAATGGCACTTGGATGAGGGAATATCTTGCTCTCTGTAGCAGCTACAAGATATTGCCCATATACACGGTCAAGAAAGACACAATGCAATTATCCAATGAAATAGTAGATATGTACTTGACTAGTCATACCACACACACACACAAACAACAACAATAGCAATAACACTTCGGGTTCAGTCTATCATGTGAACTTTACTGGATTTAGTGTTCCAAAACCATAACTTGGAGAAACTTAAGGATTTTGTAAATAAGAAATACATATTATGTGAGAGTAAGATATTTCATACTACAACTTTCTCCCCTTTGTATTAGGCTTCTCTTCAAGGCAAAATTAATTTATATTTATCATCAGTTAAAAAGCTACAACGCGATCTGATGACGTTGCATGAAAATCACATCCCTGGGATAGACTGGACGCTAACATCACAGAACTGCACACCAATATAATGCACAAAACATACCATTCCCAAACTAGACACACAAGTATGATGTACGTTTTCAAGTAACAGATACAATTAGCTGATTACAGAGCACTAACAAGTACCTTTAAATTATGTTGGAGAATAATATATAATAAAATGCATATGATGAAGGAAGCCGAAGAAGGGTATACAAAAAAGATGGGAGACACGTAAGAAATGGCAACATTTAAAAGATAAGACAACATAATGCACAAATGCAACGAAACCCTTTGAACAACATTAATCACAAAATGAACAACAAAAACTTAAATGCAGAAAGCAAAATACAATATTCATATTACAGAATAAAACAATTCAAATAAGGCACAAAGCAGTAAAATAAAACATCACCATACGTACGAAACTAATTTTTATTCAGACAGAATTTGACAAAATGAAAGAACCTATGAAAAAGATATAAAATATAATAAAATAAAACATGAATTATAAATTAATATAACGACCGTAAAGTCCAGAGAACCTTGCAAGCTGTGTTTTTACTTAACGTTTCAGCTTTAACTTGAGCAAATAACACTACTTATACGATTTTCTGGAGTTCATGGTCGTTTCATTGGTTCCATGCTCCAGTCAACATTATGTAAATTAAAATAATAAATAAATAAAATAGAAACAATGACAAAAAAAGAAAAACGAACTACACCCTTTTAACTAAATAACTGAATAGAGATAAATTCTCATTTACAAACTTAATTTTTCTGCATACACTCTCAAAGCAAAAGCAAATGAAATAAAATATACAAAGCATACATATTTACAAAAGGGAGATCTACTGGAATCACTTTTTGTTCGACAGCACGACATCCAAAGTGCTGATATCTTTTTCTCTATGGTCAGCCAATGGAGATCTTCGGTAGCCTTAGCGAGTTTTTACTGGGAATCCTCAAGAAGGGCCCGTGTCTTTGTCGACTTTGAAATCTTCTCTCTGATTTCCCGTAGGCAATCCTCTTCTCAGATATTGAACTCCCATGAGGCCATCCATGCTGTTGTTTTGGCTTATCAATGATGTCCAAATGCATCACCACTAGGGATTCTAATTCCTTCGGTATCATGGCTGAAGGTTTCACTTGTAGCACCTGAGTGCCAAATCTCCATGTCGAGAATGTTAGGATTGAGAAGAGTGATGTCGTGGTGCAGACGTCCCAGTAGTTGGAGTTTAGTGTGCACATTTTTGGTATTTTTGGCATCCATAGCCAAATTGACCTTTTTTGTTGGGCTGGAACCTTTCATACGAATACAGGGAGCTTTTTTGATGCTCCCTGACTTAACAATTTGCCATAGACGTCTTTGGGTTTCTTCAGCTCTTGTTCCTTGGCGGAGGTGAGCCTATATCTCGTTTTTGTGTTGATGCTTCTCTGGGCATCCCTCCACTGGACAAACAATATACTGTAACGTCTGTGGTGTCTCCTTTTTCTTCGGCTGTTTCTTAGCAGCATCTGCTTCAGCAACAGCAGATTTTCCCAAGGTTCTGGAGAAGAGGCACCTAGATCATCAAATGATGATAACGTTGGTCTGGTTACAGACTACACGCCTCTAAGAACCCAGGGAGATTTTCCAGAGTTGAACTGCTGCATTATTATGCAGAAAAAGTGGTTGGGTAGCAGTTAGCACACTTCTATTTACGTGGGGACTGGTAATTCCCTAGACTCCATATACTTAATGTGGGATGAGTTTTATAACTCGAAACTAGGCCGCACATTTAAATCTAAGATGTCTTCCATGACGATTGATGGAGATCTAAATTTGAAGCATAATCTACACAAATTCATATACTAGTGAGTTAATCATTGGTCAGGATAAGAATAAAAATCTCCGAACGCAATCCAGGTATAAGTCGAAAGAGAAAACATAGAAATCAAAGTAGTAAAATTGAACAACCTATCTGAACACAGGTTTCAGTATCGAATGATGAAT
>NW_013666487.1:64917-66564 GCF_000517525.1 Limulus polyphemus
CGACAGTTCCACTGTATCAAAGTGACCATTTTTATGTAGGTTTAGGAGAATAGGGTGGAGAACCCTTCAGTTTACGACCACACCATTTTTCTTTACTAGATGGAGGTCGATCGACCTCCATGGATCCTGCCCTTGATCGAGTGGGCAGATCTCTGTCATCGGAGAGAGAATACATTGTCTGAGGACGTGATCGAATGATTATCCTGCATTTAGGGGCCAAAGAAGGACCTGCACAGACACCAGAGGTTGGTGCCTGAGGAGGTTGACCTAGACAGTCACTGGAAGGAATACTGGGGACAGAGATTGGAGTAGACACAGACCTATCAACTCTATTATCTATGGAGGGCAGAAGACCTCTCACATGGCGTGAAAAAGACTCAGATGGAGGCACGGAAAGGTTCGTCTGCACTCCCACTGTAGCAGTGGAGCATAGTGCAGTGGCATATGTCCGAGATGGAGTAGGAAACAATAGCTTCCAAGCCTCAGAATAAGAGATGTTATCAATAGTCTTCAAACGCTGTTCCTCTTTCTCCTCCACCCATTTAGGGCAAGACCTAAAGTAAGAGGGGTGGGAACCACTACAATTAACACAGTGAGGGTCCAGTTACACCCGTAGGCGTCGTGGTCCTTGCCACCACAACGAGCACACGTCACAGAACCACAACAATATGTCTTTGAGTGAAGATCCTTCGAACTGCTGAAACTCCTTGGCTAGAGAATCCAGCAAGAATCTCTGACTCAGGGATAGACCTCAAGACCCTCTCAACAATAACTTCTCGTGACGAATTCAAGGAAGCGTGAGGAGTAACCTCAATGGGTATATCCCCCAATGGCCTTTGAATTCAAGAGGAGTTCACAGTGCTTAGTTGTGGATGTTTCAACCAAGATATCTCTAGAACGGAGCTTCTTAACTGACATTGGAGAGCCAGCAAGCCCCTCTGAATAAAAAAGGGAGACATTTGCCCTAAAGTTTTATCAGACAGTGAATGCAGGATCAGGAAGCGAGGTACAGGTGTACTTTCTGATGGAGACTGCTGTTCAGAATCTTCTAGACGTGGTCGTTCACCGATTAGCAGAATTTAAAATTTTTTTATTTGGATTGGGGGATCCATAATTAAGGAGAAAGCTTCAGTGCCCACTGACCCCACCCGTCATGGAGTCCTACTAGGGGATGCACTACAATGTCAAACAAGGACACTGCAGCAACACCAGGGTTTCGTGAGCACTATACCCAAACACCAGCATCAGACATGATGTCCACAACACCCGTTGAGAACGCCCAACACTGGTACTCAGTTGACCCTAGCCCGAGTGGACCAGCCAATTGACCCTGGGGGGCACCCCATGGCCACCCGTCTACAGGAGTTTAAGGTCAAAGTGGCGTGTTGCAGTGCCCCAGACACAACAACCAGGATCCTCTCCTCCCCTTCACGGGTCGCCACGCACAGCAAACACGTGGGTGAATGTTTAGATTCCAGAGGAAGTAACTGAAAATACAGAATCTTCCCTGGGAGGTCCCTCACCACATACAGGAATCCACATTGAGGGGACCTGTACAGTATGCATGCACACCGACATAGAGTGATTGAGGTGCTGAAGGCTAATCATTTGGTTCTCAGATACTGTGAAAACAGCACCCAATGTTGG
>NW_013666487.1:67377-83259 GCF_000517525.1 Limulus polyphemus
TGCGTATGTGTGACAGATTTCTATGTCCGAGCTTATTACCTCCTTCACCGAAGTGTGTTTGATTGTCAGCAAGATTTCTCAAAAACGGTTGAATAGATTTAGACGAAAGTTAGTACACATTTGAACTATGACCCAATTGACGAGTAATTAACTAACGACCAGAGACGTAACAATATTATTTTCTCTCAATTTCTTTTCACTTTCATTGCGTATGTGTGACAGATTTCTATGTTCGAGCATATTACCTCCTTCACCGAAGTGTGTGTTTGATTGTCAGCAAGATTTCTCAAAAACGGTTGAACATATTTAGACGAAAGTTAGTATACATTTGAACTATGACCCAATTAGACGTGATTAGTTTTTGGAGGGTGAAGTTCAAAGTCACAGCAAGGTCACGAAATTCTTAAAAGTCCTTATCTGAAAACATGGGGACCAATTTTGCATACTATTTTTGTTCTATAGCTCAGTCAAAAATGATCGGATTTTGAAGGAACTTGGTGGACTTATGTAGAATATTATTTCTCACTGTCCTGCCAAAAATGGTCCGTGTCATAATAAGGTTATATTTGAGTATTTTTTGAGAGCCAAATATGATCAATGCAGCGTGAGGAAGGTAAGTGCACTACTGAGTGCCCCCTCTAGTTCTTTCTGTATCCGTACACTTGATCCTCGCAGCATTTATATGATCATTTTACTGTAGGTAAGACAGAACTTCAACTAACTTCTTATATCTCCTAATACATACGAAAAATTTCCATCAGAGCACGATCATGGGCGTTTTACGAGTAAAATGTGCTCTACTAATTCATGAACATAATACAGATTTAAAGTTGAGCGCTTTTAAGAGGATGTTTACAGACATTATTCTTTGTGACAAAATGTTATGTCATACAAATACTTTCTTTCGCCCTCAAAATACGTTTTTAACGGGTGTTTCGGCCTTAGGCCAACATCAGACACAATGGAATAGGGATGAAGATAACAATGGAACAAACATTTAAACGAACTCACTAAAATAGTTATAAAGAGATGCATACACTTCGAATACAGAATATTTTGTTAAATATGGACAATAAATCAAGTTTGTATTTCCAATTCCTCTCTACATGATGAACAGGTCAGTTGACTTTAGTGCTCAGTAGAGGTTTCTTAATTTTGAACAATAAACCTTTTGTAATGAAGCAATTATCTGGGGTTTTAATCTTGCACAGAATTTTCATAAAGAAATGGTGTTATTAAAGGCATATTGTTAGATATACCAGAAAAAAAAATGCATGAGTGATGCGTCCACTTTAGTTTTACCCTATATTTTCATCTCTATTAACAACAGATCTCACAATTTTGAAAAAAAAAAAAAAGATCAGAATTTGTGAGACACCAGGATCTAAAGTTTAAAATATTCTTGTAAATTCTTAACTTCAAACTTAGATGCTACGTCCATATTTACAAACCCTCTTTGGCAGGTCTTGAAGGTTGAAGGATATCATGCAACTTTCGTTACCAATTAACTTTTCAAAAACATTTACATAGGCTTATTGATGAGCTTATAAACGAAAATCTTAGGAACTACTATAACAAAATACCTTAAAACTCTACTTGATTTACATTTCAGTCAATGGCATGCCCATAGTAACACAAAAATGATATACTTTTCTTTAAGAAAATCATTTACAAAACTCGGAAAGTAAGTTTCACAACTTATTATTCACTAATTATTGATAATTAATCTACCAAACAATTCGCCGTCCTAACTTTGAAAGAGTTTATCTCTTATTTCAGTCATAGCAGCAAGAAGGTTGACACGGCTGGTGTGGTCATGTACTTTCACTGATTGTTCAAGTAGCATCTCCTTATCTCCATAGGAACAGGGTCACTTTTCACGTATTCTTCTCCCACCGTTCTAACAGAATAATATCCACAGTGTTCTATTCATCATATAAATGTTTCATCGAATTTGTTCACATTCTGCTTCCCGGTTAAATCAAGACTACAGAGGCTCATCAGTGACACATGTTTCTTGTCAATGTGTTCAGAGCACTTAAGAAATATACCCGAATCTCACAGTTTGATGGATTATGTCATTACGAAACAAGATAATAGCGAGTCCAACTATATTTAAGTGGTTGTCACGTTATTGGAGTATACCAAAGCCACATTCACTATTCTCATTCAAACTAGTGTTCTTTCACCATCTTATCATACATTATCTTTGGGCAATTTTTCCCACCTGTTGATGTGCAAACTCAAGTACAGAAACCTAACATGGATCGCAAACTATTCGACGTAATTTACAAACATTCTGGCACAAACTTTCGCCACACCCAGTACCTTATACAACTCAGAAAACTACTGACTGTTAAAGTCTGCTTCTGGATCAGTAAGAATCGTCTGTTGTGCTCTGAAGTGAGCTATTTAATATTCAGCTAACATATTAGCAACTGTTTGAGCTTATGTGTCAGCCAGTGGTTATGTTTAGTCCATTTAGTGAGATATTTATCACCAGGATGTTTTGATTACCAGTCTCACAATATCCAATGCTTTTTTTTTTAATGTATAACCGACAATTCATTGACGGAATTGTGCCTGGGACGGAAGCTGCACACGAAGTACAATGTTCACACTATAGCTCTACATTCTTGCATGGATACTGCCAGTAAATTAATCTCTGCAAGTTGGTTGTAGTGCAAAATATTCTTCAGTGTCCCCTGATTCTTGAGTTATGCAGAGTTCAGAGAATTTCGACTCTTAAAGCTGCATCACAAGTCAAGCACTGCATTTGTAAGGATTGTAGCTATGCTGTGAACTCCATCTGTCACCTCTTATCGACCAATCAATTGTCATAAGTTACGTGTCTTCATACTATATTCACAGATCTGTGAGGGTTGTGCTTCTCCTTGCTGCATAGCAAGTAGTGTCCAAGTTAAGTTCAGGTCATCTGGTTATTCTTCTCACAGCTTTTGTTTGGGAAATTTGGTATATATTCACCAGTGGGGTCCATGCCATTTCTTTTGTTTCATTGTAATGGTCGAGACCTGGGGGTTTAGCGACGGTGTTATTTTTAGTATTCAGTTGCTACAGATGGGCAACATCCCAACTGCCGACAAAAAGAAAAAGTCATTTGCATTTCCATGCTGTCAGTAAAATTGTATTCCTGCAATGCTCTCTAAGGCCCATTAACCATTTTAATGATCTACCAGACTACCCGGATGATAAATACACAGCCATAAAAATAGTGTGCAATAAACACCACTAATACAAGCAGCTCCTTCTTTGTTATATAATAATGGCATTTTGTGGGCATGAGCATACAGCTTGTGTATGCTACAATACACTCTGCACCACCTTGTACTTATGAAAATACTGCTCCAATTTTACTGTCGCTGGCATCCATATGCAAGATGGAATGTCTCTCTCAGTTTAAGCTAACACTGGAGCATTAATCAAGGCACATTTTAGTAACTGAAATGACAGTGTAGTCTTCAGTCCAACTAAATGAGATTCAACTTTACCAAAAGCCAATAGTGGTGCTGCTATAGTTGAAAAGTTGGTCACAAGTATCTATAATAGGAAGCAAAGACAAGAAACTTTTGGTCTTCTTTCTTATTTATAGGCTTGGGACCAGTCTACAATTATTTGGATTTTAGTAGAATTGGCACACTCCATCCCTACTTATTATGTCTCGGAAACTTTACATCTACATGAGAGAACATTTCTATGGCTTCAGTTTCAGTTATGCTGAAATACCATGCCTAGGTTTCCAACTGCAGTGTAGAATGTGTGCCCAAATCAGAATATTGTCAATATAAATAAGAAACTATTCGCTAAACAATGCAACTATCCAACAATACAGTAGTTAAGTTCCTTGACTGGTCAAACCATGAAAGGTAACACCTTAGGTAAAATCTATCAAGTAACCTCTATCAGATTTAGTGTGTTTCAAATCAGAATAAGAAATTTAAGAATGCTGTGAGAAATGCATATTATGGGAAAATCAGGTATTTATATGATATGGACTAATAATATTTTGATGGATTTCCTTAACCCTAGAATTACTGATGGGATCCATATGGACTTCCATGGCTTTTTAATCATATTTTTTAAGCTAGTTATTTTGCTAACTTTGTTAGTTACAAGGCCTCTAATAATCAACAGCCATAGTATTTTAAACATGAAAAACAAAAAAACTACTGATTTCACCCCATTATTTTGCTCAGTACTTTGAATTGGGTGCTGTAACAAGCAGAACACAAAATTACATAATATGATGCAAGACACGGACCACACCAGTAGTGAACAATGTGATCTGAGGGTTAATAGAACTAGATTATGGCTGGTATACAGTGATAGTTAACTAAACCAGTATTTACTAAGTAAACTGATATTAATCTCTTAAAATATTTTCTTTATTGGGTATATATGTGCATAACGAACCAATAATGAATGCTTAGTTTTTTTAAAAAGAAAGATTTTTATTGATATTGTAAATAATTAAGAAAAACCTTCTAAGTTTTACACTGATGAATAGTATCTGCACATTTGCACTTTTAATGTTTATTATGCTAAGAACAAAAAAATAGTGAAATTTCTTATTTTTTGTTACAAATGAGTTTTTGTCTCACCCATCTAACGGACGAGTACTCCAGCTAGTACCTTATAAGGTTGTAACCTAAGGTTATGGGGTGTAACTAATACAGGAGTATCATTATGATCAGTCACACCCTAAAGGTATTGTTAAAACTAATCACCAATAGAATTAAACTTAAGGTTAAAAATGAGCTTTCAAAACACAATAATGGTATTGACGTGTAAGAGAGCATATTTGACTTTAGGATATTAAATGAAAGCACTATAAAACTGCAAAGAAATCTTTATGTGTGCTTCACAGACTCTGCAAAAGCATTTAACAGGATTAACCATAATGTAGATAATGCAGTAGATTGGGGTAGATCAAGGATATATAAAAGAAACTTGATTTTATTCTAGAGTCAGGATGCAGCATTTTTAATTGTTAAAGAATTAAATAGTTTATTTGCAGCTAAAGAAATAAAGATGTATGCATTGCCATCAATAATATATATATTCTTTTTCTGTGTAGAATGGTTGACAATAGGATTAATTACTGATACAGAAGGAATCAAGGTTAACAAAAACAGAATCTGTAATAATAGCAGTTACAGGTGAATCTGAAGAAAATATACAACAGGTATCTGACAACGGGAAAGACTACGAACTCAGAATAAATGTCAATAAAACTAAGACAATGGTAATTGCAAGATATGAAGAAGTTCCCAGAATATGTATCAAAGCAGAAGGTAAAGAGTTGAAATGAGTACAGGAGTTTACTTATTTAGGATCAAATATAAGTACTGATCGCAAGCGTGGAAAAAGAAAATTAGAAGAGAGAATATATGAATGGTAATAAACAGCATTCTTCACTCTCAAAGAACTGCTCAGGAGATATGTCCAGCTAGAACTAAAGAAAAAGACTATCAAAATGATGCAAATGGTCAGTCTATTGAGTGAAAACAGTGATGCTGGTTGCTTAAACAAAATGACAGAAGCATTAGAAATGTGGTTATAGACAAAATATGAAGGTTTTGTCTGTTTGTTGTTAAGGACAAAGTGGCACAATGGCTACCTGTGCTGTGCCTACAATGGGTATCGAAACCCAGTTTTCAGTGTTATAAGCTTTCCGACTTCCCGCAGTGTCACTGGGGGTGGGGGATGCATTACTCTGGGCATACAACTAGATCTGAGTAAGGATGGGTAAAGAGATTCTAATGGGTAAAATTGGAAGAAAAAAGGGCAAAAGACAGATTGTAAGGTGCATTTACAGACATTCTTATTCAATGATTAATATACAGTTCAAGCTTAAACTTTCTATTTTGAATTACTCAAGAAAAAGTTTCCTCTCAGGCTTAGGTAATGTTCCATGGTAGCCACATAGTGTATGGGTATACAACATTTCCTGATATGCCTCTTACTTTGTTTTAAAGATCTTTATTTATTAATAACATATTATAATACAAAAGAAATGCCCTTATTATATTTAGAAAAATACAGAAATAATAAGTTCAAAATTTACAAATAATTTCAGGAACATAAAATATGAAAATTACAAACATAACACTATACGCAAACTTTTGTCAAATGGAAGTTTTAAAATTTATATTACATAGTCAATACTGTTTTTTTTTCCTTTCTTGACAGTTGTGATATAAAATTTATTTTGTAAATGAGTATACAATAAAAATGTATAAGAAAACTTATAAATAAGGCCCAATTTTCACTTTCTAAAATAATTCAACACACAAATAAAGCATGATATTGCATAGTTTGTAAACAAAATACAAAAATGTTGGAAACAGAGTTAAGTATGCATACATATTCTAGCATATTGAGCTTAAGTAAGTCTAATATTGAGTTATGGTTATAATACATGAAGGATTGCTTAATTATGCTACAATCATATTTCAGAAGTAGACATTAAAAATTGATAATGTTTTCACCCCATTCTCTGTATTTATCTTTTATAATAAGAGTTTGGAAGCTACATTATACATCAGAGTAGCTTTATCATCATCATCTTCCTCCCTAAAGACACTACAATATGTTATCTTCAGGTTTATATGAAAGAACTATGCTAATAAAAGTTAAAGCACTGAAAATTTAAATTTGAAAGTGAAGTTTGTGTGAAAGAATGATGCTAAGTTTCAGCACTGAAAACAGAATTTGGAAATATAGTCAGCAACAGTTTTCAATACTGAGTAGTAGTAGTAGTAGTGAAATGTTTTCACACAGCTTCAATATTTATAAATGAGTTGAAGCAAAAACCATTAAAAATAATAAAATGTGGTTGGACCAAAAATAAATGTTAGAATTTAAAAAAAAAAACTCACCTACAAAAATATCTGAATTCAGCTAAAATTGTATACCAAACATACAGCTAGATGGAGGTGCGTCCTGTTTCATGACTAACCCAGAAGATGGTTTGTTAATAATTTTAAATGAATGCTTCATGAAGGGATGGGTGGAGTTTAATTGGATTAAACAGTGATAACCTAATTTTCATCTTCATGATTTCTTGTTTTCCAAATATAAATCAGTTTCATTTGGCATGAATGTCAGCTTTACTAAGTTTTAAAGCAAGTTCTAAATCAGCTTGCTCCTGGGCTTCAGCATTCTTTCTTTCTTGTTCCAATCTTATACTTTCTTCTGTTACCCATGCCAGTTGTTCCTGCTCACTCATATTTTTGTAATTATGCTTAACAGGCTTGTCAAGAGTCTCATGCAGAAAAGGAACAAACTAGAAAGATAAGAAAATTTGTGAATATTACTATAATGAAACTATAAAAAAAGTTTAAACAATTCTTTTAAGTTACAGTACTGTGAAGCAATAATAGTTAGTATATACTGACTTATCTCAACAAGTTTTAAGTGATACAAAAGAACACTTACCAGCAAACCTGCATGGAAAATAAAAATATGTTCTATTCTTATTAAAACATGCAACCACTGAGGTTATCACAATAACTTAATTTTAGAAAATTTATAAATAATTTTGATCCTAATAATTATAAAATATTATATATATATACATATAAACACACACACACAGCCATTTTAGAATATAATATGAATTGTACAAAACAGTGTAGGTGCTGCATTTACTAAGTGATGTCTATAAAATAAGAAACTGACAAACATGATATACATAACTGTAACGTACACTTTGTAAAAAAAACATTCCCATCTTAAATCCTATAATATGGAGGTTTTTCATGGTATTTCTGATCTAAAGTTATGAAAATATTTTGACATTAAATCTACAACAAACTGTACGAGTGTTTTGAAATAAAAGAACCCAAAATAACAAGGACCCTTTTGATACTATTGTAAATAATTAAAAAACAAAAACAAAATACCAAGAAAAAACAAAACACATCTATGTACATTTTTTGACAGTCCCCACAAACTTAACTGAAAACCCATGCAACATAAAATAACCAGCCATAAGACTCATGTACAATACAATGACCAATGATAATACACCGCCCAGAGACCATAACTTGACCAACCACGTGATATCATGTACATTAACCTGAAAACTCATGCATTATTTGAACCATCACCTTTCAGACATCAGTCTGAAGAGTTTGTGCAAAAATTAGAAGAAGCAGTGTATAGAAAGTTAAAACTTCATACATTATATAAAATATATACATAGCAGTTATTATATGCTGTAACTTAAAGCATTTGTGCAATATGCATGAGGACAGTATGCAAATTAAAAAATGGGCAATTTCCACTGTAAATGTCAGTTATAAAGAAGGTTGAGTATATTACATTAAAATGATTTTGAATATGCAAATCAACAAGACAGGTGATAACAACAGCTGATATAAAGTCGTAATGGAATGGATCAGAACTACATTTTGGTATTTTTTTAGTAGTATGATTTCACTGAAAACTTATTGCTTTTGGGAAGGAAATGTAACAACCTCTTCTGATATAAAACATTCATACATACTCAGGTCATAAAGATGTATTTGGACCAGGGATTAGGAATTTTCAAGATGGGGATATATTTTTTTACTAAATGGCATAGAAAAACAAAAGATTATGGATCAACTTGGTGACCCAGGACTATTGAGAGAAAGACCTGCAACAAGTCCTACTTCAGCCATGGTAATCAAAGATCAGTGGCAAAAGCCAGCCACGTGTCCAATGGAACAGCACATAACAATCTAAAAGGATCTCCCACCATGAAAATGACAGGTCATGTGTACACAAGTTGTTTTCACAAAATGTCCAGAAGAGAAAATCAAGTGTAAGAAACTGTACAAAGAGTATGTACACTTTAATAATTGTAACAAGTCTCATGTCAATTTCTAACAGTCATTTTGTGAAACAATTTCCAAAAATGGTATATGGCATGTCACAAAAAGTTTTCAAAGAAATTTATGATCATTGCTTGATTCTGTTTCAGGAATAAGTTAGGGAACAGGAGAGTGGATACAAAGGTCAGGGTCAACTTTTTTCACTATCAGACTGATGTTCTTGGCCCAGTGTACCATGCAGAAATACTTGTTTTGTACATAAATTAGGCCAACAAGGTATAGATTTACCAAGATAAAGCTTCTACTCATACCTCCTGTTCAACTGTTGCATACCTCAATGAAGACATATGTCAATTATGGATTTTTGTGGAATTGGATTTTAGAAATAAGTGTTAAGAAAGCAGCAGCAGCCTCACACATTAGATGAATAAAGGAAGGGAGGAGTGGTGTGCTTTGGACATGATATTTATGAAGTTGCATTTTACAATTGAAATTATGCAGTAGAGCTTTTGTCAAGATGCACAGTCATCAGAAAGAGCATGATTGAATTTAACAACACTGACTGTAACAATGTGGTGAGGTTTTAAAATAATTTCAATATAATTGACTCAATCCTCTGTAGTAATACAGGACTCCTGAAACTGACTTATTAACAAAAATTAATCAATGATGAAGTGCCAAAATGTTTTTCATTTAAAGGCAATTTATAAGTGGCTACATTGCTTTAATCTATCTGTACTTGTGTAAGAACTATGCTAATATTACATACTTGGACTGTTACTCTAGATACAATATTTTTAAGCTATAAATTGGTAAAAATAATGTGTATAAGAGTTGTGAAAAAGCCTTTTAATTTTCTTTACCAAAAAAACATTTTAAAATAGACTAAATAAAAAATACAATAACTTCTCCATCACAGTTAACACCTACATGCTGTTTCTATTAGTCTAAAGAAGTGTCTTGAGAAAATGATCATTTAATACCCACAGAACAGATTCAAGTCCAAGAGAGATAATGCATGATGGTGAAATGATATGAAAAAATTACATTTTTGTTTATTAAAATGTGGTTTCTTTAGAATAAAAACATGAAAAATCAAATTATTATAAATGAAGATTTAACAGTTACTCACCTTAAGTCATCTGAGTACTTTCAAATTGCAGACTAATTTGAAAAAACAAGAACAACAAATAAAACTGGTTATTTACTAGGGAAAACAGAGTGAAGATGGAGATAGAAATTGTGTGTGAAAGATAGCTAAAAAAATAGCAAAGACAGCAACTCCAAGTGTTAAATTGTTATGGGTTAAATATAATAAAATACTAAATGCCTAATCATTAAAAAGAGATGTTAAAAAAACAACAACAACAAGTTATTAATAAAAGCAGTTTTTATTTCAAAGACATTTGGGAATAAAAGCCATGCATAAAAAATGTAAGCAAATGGTTAAGCTGTAGTAAATTTTTCAGGAAAACCAGTTTCCTTCAATTTTCTAACATAGTTTATGAAGAAAAATCTGAATTGTATATAAGGATAGTAATAACAATATTCTTTCAATTTATGTTTTCAATAATTAATTCCCACTTGTCTAATAATCTGCATTTGTGCAATCTGAGGAAATACTTTTAATATCTATTGAATTCATAGTCAAGAAAAAGTCATAGTCTTGTTTTCCTTCTCCAAGAGAATAAATGACATGTTTTAGAAACATTCTCCAAAGAAACATTATTACTGACATCAAATACCAGGTCTGGAAATTTTTCTGTAAATGTATGCTCAACAACATTAGTACTTCTGGTTGTACAAAATAATTCTGAGAAATGGTTTTGAAACTTGTTTTATTTGCAACTTGATTGGTCTGTAAATATACTTTGGACCTTCTACATGGTTCGTGCAGCTGTCAACTGACCAAATTTGGGACCTTTTAAGACCAGCCCTTAGAAAATTTCAAAACCTATTTTCACAGCAAATTGACCAAATAATAATGAAAATATTAATGATAAAGAATCAATCAAATACCTTCTGTTAGTTATTTAAGTTTTAATACATTTAGAACGAATACCAATGTGTTTAATAAAGACATGCATTTCTCATTTACTAACAAGACACATTTTATTAATCTTGTATATGTATGTCTAATGAGACATGAACATTTCATTTTGGCCTGTGACTGATTTAATACTTTTTAAGGCCTCTAACACGATATTTAAGATGTTTAAAGGCCCTGTGGCAACCCTGTTTTAAAATAGTTTCTGGATGACACTGTTTCAGATAGAAATAAAATAATTATGATATTTTACAATAAAGTATTTCATGTTACAAACACTTGCACATTTTGTAGAATCACATAAATAACCATAATACTGAATTAAAATTTTTATTGAATCAATATTTAATTTGTAAAATATTTTAATGAAATTTTTTCTAACATGACAGATAGGTATGATGATGACCAATATGACTAGAGTTAAAAATGAATGTCCTTAAACTGATGTATGGATGCTACTCTCATCTTTTGATTGTAAAGTTTACATCTTTCACCAAACTTCTGTTATGCCCAGATATAATACTGTGTTTTAACTGAAAATAATTTGTCAAAATTGTTTTATACATTTTCAATCCATTAATAAAATTAAATACTGTAATGTTCATATGCTCATAGCAGTCTTATCATCCTAATCACTTCAGACTTAGGTTAACACTTTTTGTTCTGAAAAGTTATGATTCAAACATACCATTCTATATTTACTATTAATCAGAATTAACTTTTTTGCTACTACTAATTAAAAGAATTTAAAAGTATGAACTCATAACTTTACTATTACTTACACTCTGTTACAGATAGTAGTATAATTAAAATGGCACGAATTGTCATATCAAACTATGTTAATCAAACAAGCTGGTTTTAGAGACAGGTGACATGTTGGGTACTAGACAGATACATCCATTAACAAGTGTCAGTTTCTTTACATTTAAAATGATACAGAAAAATAAGCATGATCAATACATTAATTTAGTCAGTATTTCTAGTTAACATTGTAAAAAAAAGAGTGTTTAATTTAGTTTGAAATACATTGCTTTTTTTATTCAGCTTATTTGGTTACTGTAGTTTGAAACAACACTTAACCATTAATGCATTTTGAATTTTACTTCTATCTATAACAAAGTGCAACTAATGATAGAATTATGATTTCACTTTTAGCATTTCATGCTTTTAATATCTTTTAATCAGCAGTAGTATAAAATTTAATTATGATTAATAATAAATACAGAGTAACTTGTTTGAACCATAACTTTTTGACAGAGAAAATAATTTTTTTTATATGGAATATAAAGTAAAAATTAAAACCTCTGGTTTAAATAACCATAATAATGAAGAATTTTATGAATATTTTAACAGCTGCTTAGACAACAAAATCAGGATAAAGCACTTGCTGTATGATGTAAAAATTCAGAAAATACTCAAAATTCAGTTAATTTAACAATAATTAACACTAGCTACAGCACATGTAAATTTCACATAAATTCTTGATCTTTGTTCTCTATGTGTGTGTGTGTGTGTGTGTGTGTGTGTGAGAGAGAGTTGTTTTTTTTTATTTGAAGTCATGAGGGTAATGTGCATAACAGTGAATATACCAGGTTTCAATCATGCCTGCATATGTCATAAGAGTTGGTATAAAAACCATTAAGAATTATAAGTAAAATTAGTATCATGAATAGATGCTTATTACAATATTTAAAAAATACAAAATGCTTAAAACTATTCAAAATAAATAAGTAAAGAAAAATGTCTAAATATAATTCATTTTATGAGAAAGAAAGTGTACAAGTCAGTATTTAAGCAGGAGTTAAATTAGCAAACCATGCCACTATTATATAATCAATTCTTGAAACCTTTGGTATTTGGTGAAACTCAAATAATTATAGAACTGAGGAAAAAGACAATTGTGTTTTACAAATATAAAAAGAAAATATCTGTGAAATATACATTTGTCTATGTTTCTTCAATTCTGTAATGACATACTTGTAAAGCATGGTGTTTAACCTGCAGCTAAATTAAAGAGGGTAAATTTTAAAAGTTTCATGTTTTTCTTTTTTTGTAATTACATTTTAGAAGTTTAGATGATAATTTAATTAGATGCTTCGTCTAAATATTATACTTATAAAAACAAAACAAACAAACAATGAAATATCACCCTGTTTTCCTCTCAGTTTGTTCTATTGTTAAGCACAATGCAACTCAATAGCCTTTTTATGCTCTTCTTACCCAAAGTTTTGAAACCTGATTTTTAGTGTTATAAGCCCTTTGACTCAACACTGAGCCACCAGTATTAAACAAAAATTGAAATTTCTCTAATTTTATACACAGTATTAATTTTCAATTTATTTCCATCCTTATAACTTTCAATGAATGTACACTAAGTTACTGCTTATATTTTTTCTTTTTTTAAACAAATTAATAAATGGTCTTGTGCTAAGATTTAGCAACAAGTTTATGATAGTAAAAGACAAATGAAACAAAATTATCAAGTAATTCCTCATTTATTCTATGTTGAATCTCAGAGAAAAATAGGCTAAAATGTGAAATGCTACAAATGTAATATTGATTATAACGATGATGGAAAAATAAAACACATCACATAAGCTTTACTCATTAAACAGGGTTATTTCATATTTTGTACAAGGTACACTTGCATTTCATGCATTATATAATCCATACAAGAAATGTGCATTGTAGCAAACATGAGTATTGCTTTATTAATTAAGCTAAGCATTCTACTAAAAACCACATAGCAATTTTTAAACCTTAACATGAAAAAACCACATAACAGACATTTTTAAATATCAAGTATTAAGGTTCGATACTACAAGTAAAACAATTAAGAACTATAACAGATGAATTATTATTATGAAGACATCGTTCAAGCATACACACAGAAACACACAAGTCCTATGAGCAGGGGCTACAAAGTCTCATATAGCTTCATATTATTTTCAAGTTATTAAAAAAATAAATGTGAAGCTCAATCTATTATTTGATTACTCACCTGCCACTGAACTACAGAAATATCAGAACCCCCCCCCAGTAACTCTGGTCTAGGGAACTCAAAAGAACAAGACTCAGTGACAAGTGGATAATCAAATAAAAGACTGGGCTTCATATTTAGTTTAGTATTCTATACAGCTTGTCTGCTGAATACTACAGAATAATAAGTTAATAACATCAAAGCTACATATTCTTCGAATCCAATATACATACAGGTGAGTAAAAGTCAATACTTTTTTTAGTTCCACTTTTGAAGGCTTCTATATATTCATATGAGAGTGGTTTGTTGAATTTTTATAACAACTTTAAAATAATCATGCAGCTTAAAAAAATGCAAAACATAAATGAGAAACTGATATATCATGAAAAAAAAAAAGGTTCCAGATTATCACTATACATATAACCAACTATGTGTAACAGAGATTTATACACAGATAATCATGCAGAATACAATACCAAAATAGAACATGGATTAAGGTATTGAACAATCAAAGCATATTATAAACTAATAACAAGCAGAACACATATTATTTTATAATGCAATCAAAGCACAGTAAAATACAAAACAAAAAAGGCAATAGTACAAGTGTGCAAAATATAGTACTTACTGATAATAGGACAGAAATAACCAAGATATAAACTCACTGGAAAAAAACACACCTGAGAGTTTATACAGTGTTATTCATGTAATTATGAAAGTATGCTTTCAGAATGACATTTTTTAACAATTATTCAAAAAGACAGAGTGGGCTACTCTGTGAAGAAACCATTCCAAGATAGCCCATGCAGATAGCCCTCATGTAGCTTTGCACGAAATTCAAAACAAACTAAACCAAAGTAACCCAATTTAGGAAAGTACATATATAAGTGCAACTATAATTGACAATATTCCTGTTTCAGTCTTTTCTTTGGTGGCTCGTGACATGCATTCAGGACCAGCTGGGTACAGTCAGAAGTGGTATCTTTGCTGATGTACTTAAAATCATTCCAAATAGTTGAATGCATCTTGGCTAATTAAATGCTCAAGCACAAATATGAGGACACACAAAAAGTATTTGTTAGTTGATCACTGCAGCCTCATGAATGTTCTAAATGTACGACATAATATTTTATTACTACAGTACTTCCCTATTACTTGAATTTTTTTTTTCCAAAACATTTCTTCAGGACAAAATTTTGAAAATATCACTAACAAAAAATATAGATATAGTATATTAATTCATTAAATTTTTTTCCCATTAAAATAACACATAACTTAATTTTTTTAAAAACAAGTTTCCTGTAATTTGATTAAGAATATTCACTGCAAGAACATAATAACCTCACAGGTATGTCTTAACCAGTGAGTTTTCTTCTAGGTGCTTACTGTCTGATGTGTTTCTGACCATGATACTGAATTGCTGTAGTGAACAATCAATGCACAGCACACACCAAAACAGAACAGAATATACATTATGGAATGCAATCAAAACACAATACATATAAAAATGTGACAAACATGATTATTGTTGTACACAAAGTCAATAAAATATAGCATCAAGAGCTATTTATTTGTTTGTTTATTTATTTGAGAGCAAAGCTACTGTAGGATATTGAACCCCAAATTTTAGTTTTGTACGTCCATAAACTTACTGCTGTCCCACTAGGGGACCATCAAGACCGGACACTGGTTTTCATAATGGTATGATGCAATTAAATACAACTTTGAGTTTATCATAATGAGAGTTTACATTAATTTCTAATAGTTAACATAAAGCAGTAAAAGCTACCTAATAAAGAGAAATCCTATCAATTCAAGGTTGTTTCTATTTGTTTGAAATTTTAGTGGGCACTGAACATACAGCAAACACACAAAAAGAAGATATATATATATATATATATATATATATATATACACTATCTCTAGTAGGTTGCTATTAATGCAGGTAAATTTAAATAAATAGTAACAAAAAACAAAAACAAACAAACAACACTAAACCTACTACTAGTAATAGA
>NW_013666487.1:83311-93865 GCF_000517525.1 Limulus polyphemus
AAAAAAACAAACAACAACACTGCCTATCTGAAATGCAGATATAACAAGATCTACTGGTTCAAATTACCAAGTGTTTTAAAAACAAAGGACAAATTAGCAGTCAAGAATTTAGAGAATGCTGAATGTTATCTGATTAGATTCTGGATTTTCTTATCAATTATTCTCTATTGGGTTTTAAACTTTGTAAGGTAAAAGTATGATAATTAAAGCTTTTTTATTTCACAGAATACTTCAACTTACTTAGGCTACTTAAGGACTACATGGTTGACATTAATCAATATCTTTTTTCATGTAAAAATACTGAAAATTTGGTAACAGTGTTACATAGCTAACTTTTAACAATTTGGTGCATATCATATCATTGTTGTACAAATAAAACATTACAACTGTTAGAAAGATGTTAAAACAGTGTTAACACAATAATACTATATCATATGAACAATCTTTCTAGTTTTATTCTTATTAATGATACCTATTGATTTTTAAATTGTCTAAGATAAAGTTATAATTATAAAAAAAATGTATTGTACAAAATACTTGGTTTTTACTTTGGCTAATTATGCATTTAAAAAAAAAAAAGAAAGAAAGAAAGAAAAGAAGAAGGTTGGTCGGTCATTAAAAAGGAGAGTAACTGAATAGTTACAGATGCAACACTTAAGGCTACATTATCACAAACATGCTTATGAGAATGTAAAACAATACTGAATTGTCGTGAGTAAAATGGCTCTAAAAATGTACAGTAATGATGCAACAGGTAGCTGATAAATGAATAAATCTTTCATTGTTTATAAACATCCAACAATGCACAAGCATAATGTATAGTTTTAAAATATCCAGTATCCCATATACCACTGCATGTGTGCAAAGTGTTCAGACATTAGGAATCAGGTAGCGTAGGTGACATTACTATTTGCATTTTCACTTCATTATTCTGAAATAAGGTTACATAAGAAATAAATCATTTTGATATCAGATGTGACATAGTAGGCAATATGGTTGAAAATGCAGCTTTTTAAAAATATATGTTTAAAAAAATGCAATTTATGTAAATGCTGGCATGACCTCTGACTTATTATGGAATACAATCAAAATACAGTAAATTGAGACAAACATGATTAATATCAATATAACCTCCAGATATAACTTAGATTATTGTAATAAACAGTAAATGCACAGTACAAAAACAAGTACCAAGAAAGAACATGCATTAAACTAGAATTGGCAATCAAACCATGACAAACGGAAAACTGAGACAAACCTGTAGTATTACAGTGTGCAATGTACAATACTAAGACAGAACTTGTTTATTTTCGTTAACTATCAATGCACATCCTCCAAAATGAAAAAGATGATATTATTATGGAATGCAATTAATGCACATTGTGTTAAAATACTAAGACAAAACTTTTATTAGATAACACAAGTAGAACATTACTTTGTCCACTATAAGTGGGTTTGAAAATAATTAACAAATGCTTCAATTCAAAAACTGAAAACACATTTGTAATTATTGCACTTGTGTAAAGTAGGTTACGTAGGTGAAACATATGCTTAAAACAAAGTGCCATTTTAAAAACATTTCTCCAAAATTCTCCTGCTATTAATAGAAATTTACCTTTATGATGTGGTATAATAATGTTTTTAAAGGTACACAATTAATACATGGAAATAGGTGCAGCACACCTAATGTGTGGAGAACAAATCACTGTATAACAAAAGAGAATGTAACTTTTTCATACACTGAAGTATAGGCAACATTTTTCGACATGAAGCAGTATAGAGTTAGAACATTTTTACCTTTCTAAATTCTAATACATCAAGTTTAAAAAAAACTTGATTATTGGTGTGAAGGCTGTAAATACTTCATAACTACTAACACCTAATCAAATAGCCAAGTACATGTCTATATAAACATACTTAAAAATAACTGTATATATATATAAATGTACTTGGGAGCAATGGCAGATATTTTTGAACATCTTGAAGAAAATGATTATATTTGTCCAATCAATTAAAAAAGCCATTTTATCAGTGTTCAGGGGAGCAGGACTTAATACATTAAGTATATACTAGCTGCTCAACAGTTAAGATTTTGTCAGGATCTCCATTTATGATGTAATTATGTAAAGACCACTTTCCTGCTAATAATGAGTCATACAAAACAACAAATAAAAAGCAGATCACTCACAAACTAATTTGAGATACTGGTTGAACCATGAAATATTTCTTTCATAAAGTTTCACAGTTTTTGCTCCAAAGTAACTACCACACAGTCATAGAAACATCAGTGATAACATTAAATGCTAGATGAAAGAATATCAAAGGGTAAGAGAGCTTCCATTTTACACACAAAAACCCAACAGGACTAATAAATTAAAAATCTACTATATATATATATTTATACTTGGAATGTGTAATAAGAAATAAAAAAATAAAGCCTTTTCTACACAAGACAGATGTGTGAAAAACAAACAAGACCATTTTTAATCATTTAAGTCTTTTCAAACATTAAAAATACTTTTAGGTTTTTTTCTATACTTTCCATCAAAAAGGTAACTCAACTATAATCACCAACAATTTTAAATTCTTGAGATATACAAAGTGAAATTAGGGTCTTTGAGAAGCAATGAGATTTTCTAAAGACTTTCAGTGGTATGTTACAAAAACATTTCAACAGAATTTTTAAGTTTGTAACTATTATACCACATAAAATGATGTTGAATAATGTTTAGTTTAATTTAACAGCTTTCTACTGATCTTACTTCAGTAGTTTATTATATAATTTAGTTTCTTTATTTTTATTCAGATTTCTAACAAATGATTAGCTCTCACATACATCATCATATACATGCAGATTCCAAAACCTGCCACAGTGGCAGAAAGAACTGGGATTACTTTGTTCATTACTAATTCAATGGCAACAAGGAGTAGTAATGTTTTGTAAAGCTAACATTCCACTATTACATGATGATGAATAACAGTACCATGCATGGGCATCAGTAACATACATACTTAATAGTATACATCACAAGACATCTAAGATGGCAGTGTTTATATGTTAAACAGTTTCCTACATTAGTGCAGTTCAACTGCTAAGTGGAAGTTAAATCAGAAAAGACTAAGGTAATACCCTATGCATAACCATAAATACAACAATAAATTTCATTCATCATATCATCTCAAAGATACTCATTTTATTGATATGTGTAGTTATACTAATGTGTTTATAAAACTCTAATATCAAATCTAATAATACAATTTTTTTTTTCCTCTGTATGTATTAACATCTTCATATTTTCAAACAGTCTTGAAATATTTAATTTACAAAATCCTTGGATATGTTGATTGCAGAAAGAATTCAAAATAGCTCACATTCAGTAATACTCAGGAATATTGAGTTAAACAGTATTAAAAATTTATATGGTAGCCTTTCAATGAACTAATGCCAAAATAATAACTTTTTTTTTTGGTATTTGTAGTTTGGCAAAATGTGACCAAAACCATTTTAATTTTGAATAATTCAAAAAAATGAACCCAGAAAGTTAAAACTGATTGACAGAATGCAGGGTTGTAAAACTGTCCTAGATCAATATTATAGCAATATTTTGATACTATGAAGAAATGCATAAAAGAATTAAATAAAAAAAAACAACAACAAAAACTTTGTCTATCATGTTATTTTCATGTTCATAAAATAAATTGTTTCATTACAATTCTTATATGAATACATTCTTCAGTGCGGTGATTTTTTAAAGTTACGTGAAGGCAAAAGTTTATGACAATAACATTAAACAATATTAGCCCTGAAAAACAATCTGCTTCAGATATTTCAGTTTACTGAAAATTATTTTCTTATCAAGTTCTTTACCACTCACATATTACTTGCTCAAGCCCCTGTCTTCTATTCTTATGCTCCAAAAGTGCCACTTTTCTCAGTCATAAAAAAATTGCCAGAAACTATTAAAAGATATGCCTCATTTCACACCTTCCTTGCTGCAAGTTGTTGAGAGGGAGGGAGGGAGATTTCAGCTTTAGTATAAATGGCACATAGAACTGTTAGGTCTTTACAGTAAGAAATAACTGTGATATGCTGTTAAGTGTTAACAATGCAGTAACACAACATCCATCTTTATATTTTAAAAGTGTTTGTAAGACTAACTGAATAGGAATAAAAGAGAATATTCTTGCTTCTTATACCATATGTGCAACCCACAGTGCCCATATCCTCTAAACCCCCTCCCAGCACACTAACACACATGGAAGATACTTATTTAAGACATATTACAAACATATAGTGTTCATATGTTTAGACATAATAAAACACAAGTTTTAAAACAAATCATAAATGACTGGTGTTTATCATTAACTTGTTATTTTCAAATTAAACATTTTTTTTCATTAGTGTTAGCAATTCTTATTGATAAACTACAAATGTTTTTTATTAACCAAACTTATTAATGTATAAACCTTGAAAAACATAAACATCACAACAGTATGTTAAGCATCAGAAGGTAAAACATATTATAATAAACAACAAAGTTCTAAATCCACAATTTCATACTACATGATAGTGAGTTAAAGACAATCTTCACAGCATGATTTTGTATAATTTTACTTCCAGGATGTAAGATCTCACGATATTATTTGAACCACTGTATATTTTTTGTTTAGTCTTCAGCAATCGGTGACTTTTTGAATACATGCACAATTAACTTGTACGAGATCTTTAAATTTTATGTTAAATACAATGCATCTTATTTTACTATTCAATGGTCAAAATGGATATTTTCTGTGCAAGTCAATCACTCAGTTAAAACTATATGAAATTCTTCATGACTTTGTTGAAAAATATTTTATCAAGTTTTGGTACAAGTGAGAATGTCTACTAAACCAAAAAGTATTTTCTGTTCAGAAAATACTGAGACTAAAATACTAAAAGTTGCATAAAAAAAGTAAATTAATACATGTCTATATTCACGTGGCACATCTATCCTTTTTTAATGTCATTTTAACTTGATAAACAGCTCAATAATGGTCTTGTTTACTTCTTATTTTTTTTATACTTTACTAGATAGAAAAAAACACCATCAAACTAAACATCTATATGAAGGCTCTTGGTGCTTGAGATGAAATCTAGACGAGGTGAAAACAGATGCAGACTACAGCAGTCTGTTGAAAACTTGAATCTCTCTCTTTTTTCTTTAATGAACCAGTACCATATTTCACATGAGTTCTGTTGCCTGTTTACTTGAAGATGGTAACTGAAATCCTGCAAAACACTGTCTCCTACTTTTCGTCTTTTTTTCTATAAAAAGTGACTGATACACCTCTTATTTACTGTCTCTTCACAATGAAAGCTTTTCTTTATATCTACTTTCCACAAAGCCCATGTCATCCATTTTAACACTAGTAACAGTCTCTGAAATTTCTTTTCTTAACATTGAAAAGAAGATTGCTACTGAAAATTCTGTCACTGCTGAATATTAAGTTTCTTTTCTTTTGCTGCTTTTTTACATTGAAAATAAAGTGCAAATTCAAAGAAAAACAGAAACTATAAAGGTTTGCTTATAATTACCAACTGTTTTAAGTTATTACTTTGTTTTGTATAAACATAACTTAAAATTGTTATATTCCGATACATCACATTTATCAATGCTGTTCTGAACAAAAATTAATCTAATGCAGCCATCCAAACAGTCTTAGTACAAGTAGATCAATAAACACCTAAATCATATTGTATGAAAAAACTAATGCTTGTTAACTAAGTGTTAATGTGCTTAAAAGCAATAAAGTTGACACTCAATTTACAAGATTCACTAAGAAACAGATCTATTACATTGAATTTTATGCATGACAATTACAAAAGAGGAAACATTTTCATTCAAATAACACAATATTAAAAAGATAAATTTCAAATACAGTCATACACATACTGTTAGGAAAGATGTTGTGTACATCATCATACATGTTACTTTTAAATATCATAAAAGTACCTTGACTGCATAACTGAGATTTTAAAACAATAACTAGTGGTAAATTCACTTTCTTGAACAACTATTTTTTTTGCCTACAGACCATCACTTAAATTGTACAGACCATCATTTAAATTGTACAAATCAAATCATTTTAATTTACCTTCTCAAAATCTGCAAAGTTGGCAAAATCCTGGTGGGTGCCAGTTGAAGATGCAAAAGGGTCATTTCCTCCTGCTGTTCCAAAGGGGTCAAATGGATCTTGGCCTCTCTGTTCCGCACTAATAAAACTTCCTGATTTTTGACTGCTTCCAAACACAGATTCAAAAGCATCTTGATTAGATACTTCAGTTTTAAAAGTCTGTATTGGTACTTTGGTGGATCCTGATATAAAAGGCTTTGCGGAGTTAGCTGAAAATGGGTCATGTACAGAAGGCGGTAGTGGAGGAGCAGGAGCTGCTCGGGTTGGCCCTGACTTCCCTCCTCCACCTACATGTTTTGGTGGAGCAGGTCTTGGAGGCGGAGCTTTACTCTTTTTAGGTGGAAGTGCTGGGGTAGGACTTTCTGGTCTAGGAGGAGCAATTTGAGCAGGACTGAAAGGATCAGCTCCAAATGGGTCTGCAGCAGCTGAAAACTACAGAAACAAAATGAATAATGAAAGTAACAGTATTCAAATAATGTACAACAACAATGAAAGCTATGACTGCTTAAGGTAAACTTTAATACTATTGAAATAACAAATTAAGGACTTGTTTTTACATTTTGCACTACAGGTGTGGTCCACATATTGTGGCATATTCAATAATTTTATTTTATTTTGCTTGTTACAGTATTCAGTGTAAAAAACTGGCAAAACAAACTGGGTGAAATAATTAATTTTCTATGTAAAATACATAGGGGATTTCAGCACTAATTAGTGGGATTAATTGCAATATTGATGGTAATTTGTATACATGCAGGGGGGGGGGGATTATATTAACCACAGAATTATTGGTGGACTCCATTGGACTTTTAAAAACATTTTAACTTAAGATTCACCTAAAAAAGCCCCCCCCAAGTACTATGATAGTTTTTAGATTCCCCTTTCTATAAGAGCCAAGACTTCACAGAAGTATAAATAAATGTGAAATTTGGTATTCTTTCTTCTGTACATATATTTAACAAAAAAATTAACACAATGATGTAAAGATAACCTATTATCTCTTTCTTTTCCTTGGTTTGAACATGTTTAAAATGTGTTTCATATATTATTTAAAAGTTACACAAGGGCTACCTGCATCAGTCAACCCTAATTTTTGAACTGATAGACTAGAGGGAAGACAACTAGTCAATAGCACATGTAGCCAACTCTTGGATCACTCAATAGAAGAGTGGGATTTGGTCATCACTGTTATAATGCCCAAACAGCCCCAAAGTATGAAATGCGATTTCGTGGCAATGGGATGAGAACCCTGGACCCTATAATACTCAGTCTGGCATGCTAACCACTTGGCATTGCCCAGCTCATGTTTAAATGAACACAGCAAAGAACAAAAATTATGAATGTCACAGTTTCAGCAAAATTAACAAGGAATAAATATAGTAGTATTTCTCCTCTTTTTTTTTTATATTTATTTTTGGTTTGTAACAAAAGTTAGCACTAAAATCTAAGCTAACAGATAAAGAATGTTTATTTTTAAGCTCAGATCTGTAACAACAGACTATTCACACATTGCCCTTCACAAAGATTAAACCTCAATTTTTATCATTATAAGCTCTTAAGTTTTTTCCACTGAAGGGTGGAGACGAAGAAAAAAAAATTTAAATGACGAGCACAAAATCATTTAATACTGTAATAAATCCTTCATCAGAAGAAAAACTATTCATAGGAAAGTTGGTACAAAGATGATGGATCAAACAATTTCAGAAGACAACTAAAAACCCACCACTCAAAATAATTTCCTTTAATAATTCCAAAAGTGCCAGCTTAAAGTAAATAATTGCTTCACACGATATTTCTGAAATATAACAATTTACCAGAGCCAGCTATTTCCAAGCAAAAAATGTTAAAACATAATTTGAGCCTACAAAACATGAACTATCTTCACTTTATAATGTATTATAGTTGGTTGATGACAATTTCTTTGAATATATTTTAACACTTGGTAGTAATATATAAAGATGATTTATTAGAAGTTCCCTACATGAAAAGTGAAAAAACAAAAAGTATTTCATGTACATCATATTTTATTATCTATCTCATTAAAAAACTTTAATTACACATTTCATAATATAAAAAAATGTGCAGCTACTGAAAACAAACTTTCTGTCATTGTTGAAAAATACACTCAAAGGGAATAAAGCAACAAAGCATTTCACAAGGATCAAGGATCATGTTTCAAGACAAAAAACAATTACATATACATTTCAGAAAGAGCAGCTTCGAAGATGAAAAAAACAATTATTAGACAGAACAAGTTTTACAAACACATTTCTAAGACTGGACAATTAATAGTAGTTGCTTGATTAATTAACAGGCTCATTCTGCAGAAATGAAAATATGTAATTATTTTTTCACGAATTGCACCATACAAGTGTCAGAAAGTGACAAATCAATGATTCTAAAATAATTTTTGAGTTAAAATTGTTGAAACATAATTGAATTAACATATAAATTTGATTTTACAATTTGTTTGAAATTTTTTTAAAGAAGTGGAAAAAAAAGAGAGCGAGGGCAAAAAGAAAGAAAGAAAAAACCCAAAGGGAATCTTGTCTTCAGACTTCAGGTATAATAACTGAGAATTAAATTACTTTCTTAATCTTAAACTTTGTACATGAAAATATATCATAAACAATGCAACTGCATCATTTGACAATTAAAAGCAATAAAAGAACTTTTTACTTATCAGTCACCTATTGCAACAATACCATTTACAATTTTCCAGACTTGTTATTTTGGACAATTTAGTATTGTTTTACATCTTTATAAGCATGTTTACAGTAATGCTGTTGTCTAGAGTGTTGTATTTATAACTACACAGTTACTCAAATGCTTTACAACCAGGCAAAAGAAATTAATAATCATTAATCATTTTATTTATCAGGTAAACAAGCAGTTATCCAAAGTAAAAACATAGTACTGTATTTGATATTCTTCTAGTAGTCTAAATGTAAAGTCAAACAACAAAAAAATTAAAAGTATTATCAATAAATTTAGTAAAATAAAATTTTTGATAGTTATAGCTTTTATCTTACAAAGTTTAAAAAACATGGAATGATTAAGAATAAAACTATAAAGTCTATTCATATAATATAGTATAATTGTATTACCAAGTAACAAAGATGTTTAAAACAATAGATATGGATAGGTCAAAGTGTGCATGTCATGACTTTTTTTTACAGTTACGTTCAAAATTTAATCAAAATACTTTATTATCAATGTATGCAAATAAAATATAGTATCAAAACATAGTTTAAAATTCCAATTTTAATACAAGTTCAAATTTCTTAATTTCAAATATTTAAATAAATTATCAACCTTCACTTTTATGTATCATGTGATACTTCTCTTCTCCAAATTCTCCATTTTAGAATTTACTTTCACTCCTATATTACTTTCCAAAAGCTTAGAACTTACACACTTTTATGTTAGATATCTCTGAGTTTAGTGCCATAAAGTGAAACCCACATGCTACATCGCTGCTAGGACATGCTGTCTTTAAACAATGGGAATAATTTTCTCTGATGTGTGCTATTGGATTATTTACAACCAATAGAAGATTTTACTGACTTACCCAGTAAGTCTTACCAATACATGACTTACCAAGACAAAAAGATGCACATCTCAGGAAGGACAGTTCCATGACATGAATTTGTGAATGGTTTAATCCTAACTCTAAAGCAAAGACAATTTTTGTATCACAGGTATTTTTATGTTTGTTTAAAGCCCACAGCACTTCTTAGATGTTTGAAAAACCCAATATGTGAATGTTGTATGAAAAAACAGAAGACTGCTACAGAAGTAAAAAAAATAAAAAATATTTTAAGTTGGGTCATGTTACCAGCAATTTCTATGCATAAATGATAACTGGCTATTCAAATAGAAACAAAATATTACTATTAAGTACTTTTTTTTTTTAAATTATCTTACCTTTGCATCAGAACCAGCTGAAATCTGTGTGGCACTTCCAGCAGTAAAAGGATCAGATGATACTTTAGACAATGAAAAAGAAAAAAATAATTTAAATATTCAAAAATAAAAACTATACATTAATATTTTAACTCTTTAAAAATAATGTCCTTGCATTAAAACAGAAAGTTCATATTTTTAAATTCAATAACCTTCAAACGTAATGAAGAGTGCAAAGGTAACAAAACTTTCTTATTTATTTAGCAGAATTTTTCAAAATAAATCAATACAAAACCATTAATGTCACACAATAATTAAAAATATTCTTTGAACATCACTGTTTTTATATTACGTAGCCAATAATGTCAGAGGGTGTTAACTATTATACGAATTCTATCATGTCATCCCATAAGTTCTGTCCAGATTTTAATTCTTTGAAATTTACTAGTAATTTAGAATGTTTAATGGAAATAA
>NW_013666487.1:94655-96168 GCF_000517525.1 Limulus polyphemus
AACTTGGAAAGGCTCCTCAACTTGGAAAATGGGTGTCTCGTGAATTGTCTGAAGTGAACCGCAAATCGCGTGTTAAGATCTGCTCTTCTCTTCATTCTCGCGACCTTATCTCGCCTTTTTTGGATAGATTTGTGACTGGTGATGAAAAATGGATTTTTTGTAAAAATGTTAAACGTTGTAGGCAGTGGCTCAGTAATAGGGAAAAGGCCCAACCACAACCGAAAATGGAACTTCATGCGAAGAAGGTTCTTCTCTCTATCTGGTGGGATTGCAAAGGAATTATTCACTTTGAGTTGCTGCCAACTAATGCGACAATCAATGCTCAAGTCAATTGTCAGCAATTAGAGCGTTTGAACGTGGCTTTAAAGAAAAAAAGACCTGTTTTAGTGAATCGAAGAGGAGTGGTGTTTCATCAGGACAATGCACGACCCCACACTGCAAAAATCACGTCCCAGAAGATTCACCATCCGCCTTATTCTCCCAACCTTGCTCCTTCAGACTACCATCTGTTCCGTAGTTTACAGAATCATTTGAATGGATTAACTCACACGAGCCATGAGGAGGTCGAAACTGACATTTCAGAGTTCTTCTCTTAGAAACCGAAAGAGTTTTTTAGTAGTGGGATTAAAAAGCTTGTAAGCAGATGTAAAGAAGTCACAGATAATCATGGAAACTACATTGATGATTAAGTTTCAATAAAATGTAAGATTTGATCACTCATTTTCTTTATTTAAAATCCGGACAGAACTTATGGGATGACCTGATATATATATATATATATGTATGTATATGATTAATATCTATATATTAAAAGCCACTCTGTTCAGAACAACCTCTTTGTCAGTAATGCTTGACTCTCTGTTACCAACATTCAGATTGGCTCAGTGGTTTGCCTTAAGCAGAAGTCTTAAGTTCAAATCCCATCGAGTGAGAATTTTATATAACTTTTTAAATTATTAACTAATCATGTTTAGAGAAAGATATTACAACATTTGAAAATAAAAACAATAACATGATACTTTATGTTAGGGATTTGAATGATTTGCTAACATCCGATTCCAAAGACTGGGTGTCACAGTAGTTATAGTGTTCGACTATCATGGGGAAATCTTGAAATCAAATCACAGTCAAATCAGGATTTTATGTTAATCTTTTTATTATCCATATGCAAAGTAATTTACATGTAAAATTAAAAATACTATTCTCATCTGAAAAAGCTCAAATTTCCTTTATGTAATCCCTGAAACCTCCTAAATGCATTTCAAACGTTTTTTTAGTAAAACTTTATAGTTTATCTGTTATTTTCTCTACCCTAACTCTATACAAGGTTGGTCAATTTGACCGACCTCGTAACCACTAAAAGAAAAATCAAATAAATCTAAATTACCTTTTTTCTTTCTAGAATGACTTAAAATTGTAACATGAAACTACATTCGTTTATCCCAAGTAGCTTTAAACTTTTAACAGTATACATCTATTTAATAATTAAATTTTTTTATTTTATTGCCCTTTG
>NW_013666487.1:97168-115885 GCF_000517525.1 Limulus polyphemus
CTCTGTAACCAAACAAAATTGAAGGCTATAAAAATTATGACTTCTCTGAGCAACGATAATTTTATAGTGAGTAATTTACGTTTAATTTTGTACTTATTGGAGGGGTGGTGGATAAAATAGAGGAGATGCCTAGAGAAAATGTGTCACACTAGGCAAAATTCAGAATTCTTTTAAAAAATTAAGAACTTAAAACTATCATACTATTAAAAAATGATTATTAGCTAAGATTTTATGCTATACTAATTGGTATAACATAAAAAAATAAGTAGTTTAATAAAATTTTGAATGTAACTCACTAAAACCTCGTGACATGCATAGTAAAGAATGTTTGTTGCAATAGGGTTAATCTGTACATATAAAGCAGAAGTTTCAGTTGCAACTATGTGTTCACTTTCCAAACTACCACTTTTTGACCTATCACAACCAAACTTGGCATATACCTCAGGGCTCCCTGAGCAGTATGCATAAAGGGCCTTAGGAATGGATCCCTTATGACATCCTCTGGGGACTACTGATTATTTGCAAAATATGCCTACAGCATCCAGCCAAAACTGGCATGCACACCTACGTACCCCCAGGGAGTATCGAAAGGGAATTATTGTCAGTACAATCTTCAAATCACTCCCAGGGCCACTGCCTATCTTTCACCAATTTCAATCAAACTTGGCATTACTCTTACAAGCCCCTGAAGAGTATCATAGGGAGTCAGCCCCCACAAGACCTCCAGGGAGACACTGTCTGTCTATGTCTATTTTTTACTCCTACAGTTTCTGAAAATTCCCAACCAAACTTAGCATACACACTTAGGACTCCCAAGGGAGTGTCACAGGGGAGTTGTTGTTTAGATCTGATGTATACGAGACCTCTGTAGGTCACTGACCTTAAGTGTTCCCTGTGCTATTTACTCATCTCAACCAAACTTGGAAGACCAATCAAAGAGTGACTAAGAGAGGTTGGTATTGTTTGTTTGTTTTGAAATTTTGCGCAAAGCTACACGAGGGTTATCTGCACTAGCCATTGCTTAATTTAGCAGTGTAAGACTAGAGGGATGGCAGCTAGTCATCACCACCCACTGCTAACTCTTGGGCTATTCTTATACCAAGGAATAGCGGGATTGAATGTCAAATTATAAAGCCCCCACAGGTGAACATGTTTGGTGGGATGGGGATTCGAACCCGTGACCCTCAGATTGCGAGTTGAGAGCCCTAACTACCTGGCTTTGCCGGGCCTGGTTGGTAATGTATCTTACTTCTCTATGTTCATGAGATCATATGTATTCCTCATACTACTTTATTAATCTCTAGCAAACTTCTAAGACACCCTTTATGCACCTTGGTCCTGGCTTCCCTATATCACACCTGCAGGCTCCTGTTTACCCCACACACTGCACAGTTGCCTCAGCTTGTATTTAATATTACAACAGCATCATAAATTACAAATATCTGAAGAACTTGTTCTTTTACCCTTGTTTAAAACAAGTTTGAATCCTTATACTGAAAGGTTATTTTATTTGGTAAAGTTTTTACATTTACTGAATACCACCTTGAAACACTGCCCAATATTATAATGTAAAAAATACAGCACTTTTCAAGATTATTTTATGATCATAAAATCTGTACTCGGATATAAAAGAGCCTGAAATAGATAAAAGAACTAGTACTCTGTAGTTATTGAGTTATTGTTAACATAGCAAAAACACAACATCCCACCAGTAGAAATTAGAAAACTGGGTCATATGTTTTTGACACACTATGTTCTCAATGTTTATTTATTCATTTGGTCCCTGTATGATTTATTCTCTGCAGAACTTTTTATTTTGAACTTCCCATTCTCTGTGGAATTTATAACTACTCTGTTGGACATCACTGTATCTGAATACCATTCATCTAACACCCATGGTTGTATAAAAAAATGGAAAATAAATGCTAAAGTCCTATTTGGAATACTTAGTCAAGAAACTAGCAAACTAGTTTAACTTCTTTGGCTTTGAGAATTTATTAAAACTAATAAAAAAAGCTTTATATTAATTTGAAAGTATATAGTTACAGGAACTACACACAACTACAAAGATTTGAAGCAATTACAATATTAAACTTGCACAACTATTGTGTGAAACAGTACAATAGCAGTTTTTCTTTGAGCAGTAGTGATTTATAAAAAAACAATGTGCTCATTATGAATTAATAATATCTGAAGGAAAAAAAACTTTTTAAAGTTGGTGGTATTATTTGAAAAAAAAAAAATCTTATAATACTTTGATAGTGGTTAAAAGATTGACCCTGTCAAGTCAAATTAGAGAAACTGATTAATGTACCAAGTTCACATAAGATCTATACAAAAACAGTGCAGGTTGCTGGATATCAGTCATGATTTCACATAATACATGTAAACCATGCATTAAACATTTAGCACGTTAACTGCTGCAATACCTAGCATCATCTACGACAAGTGCTGATAAGTTTTAGTACAATATTGTTGTGTTTTCAATTCAAATAATAGCAATAATAATAAATCTAAAAAATAATCTTTATATTTTTGTATTTATGATGCATGTGTTGTAAACACATGTGAATAATTGCTAAATGTGCATCTTCAGCAGTGAATGTGTTAAAGAAATTGGTAGAAGCAGAATCCCAGAAAAACAAGAACAATGCTGTCATTATAAAACTAAGATGTAGCTAAGTATACTGTTCAAGGTTTTGGGAATATACTTGCAGTATCTGGAATATGGGGTAGAGGTTCATTTGAGGATATTTAACATTTATGAATGTAAACTGTAACATATATCTCATATAACATAAAAAAAAAAGATTTACAAGCAAATAAATATACTGATTATTCAAAGAAATAAAATCTTTCTACAACTTACCAGAATTAATGGAAGTTGCTGGAAAACTACCAAATGGATCAGTATTTTCAAAAGGATCAACCTGTTGGGATAAGCAATTTTATGTCAAGAATAAACATTATTTAACTGAGGTCAAATTTTTTTAGGATGACCAATTTCATATCATAGTACATAGAGGTAATATTTACTTTGCCATTTCCAATGCTTTAACCTTTTTGCATTGGGTAAGCCAAAGTGTGTTTGTTACAACCTTTTACTGAGTTACATTCTTTATTTTAGTTTGTTAAAAATACTTCACTAAAAAATATAAATCTTTGTGCGTGAAAGACTTATGATGTTAACTGAAAGACTGCTAAATTTTGTGAAGATATACACACACTATATTGAAAGTTAGAAGTATTAAATCTATAATGACTTTAAATGAGTATAAAGAGGCCACGTGATTGGTCAAATTGACTGACCCTGTTTTGAGAGAGTTAATTAAATTTGGATATATCGAGTATTTGTATTGAATAGTCATGGGCAAAGTAATTTTCATGTTACGATTAAAAATAGTTTTCTTCATCTCAAAAATTTCAATTTCCTTTGTGTAATCCCTAAAATCTCCTAAACAGATTTCAAACGTTTTTTTTCCCCAGTAAAACTAATATATTTCATCTGTTATTTTCTCTACCCTAACTCAAAATCCGATAGGTCAGTTTGACCATAGTAAGTTGTAAATCACTCTGGGCATGTGCAGCTCACGTTACACAATTGAATTACATTATCTACATGCTGCTCGCGTGCGTACCTCGTGAAACATTTTTATTATATTATTTTACCTAATCTAAAAAGATCCCTATTTTTACATTTTAGTTACTTTTACAATAATAAATAAATAATAAACACGAGAAACAAGAAATAAATTATTTACCCAATCTTCTTTTTTCTTGCTGTCAATTATCAATTATACTTAAGCCTACATATTTTATACTAATGGTGGTAATGGTAGTAGTCAATTCAATAATTTATATTTAACTAAATAATACACCAAAGAACATACACTAATAACATGCAAAAAGCAGACAATTTTTCCCCAACTCTCACAATTTTTCTACCTTTCTAACTATACGACAAGAGCTGTTACATATTCATCCAAGCTAGTCCTTAACTTTCCAATGAGAATAAAGCTTGTACTCTGAGCGAAATTGACGCTTACCTGTTCAGAACACAATGTTATACAATACGTCATTTGATAGATGAAAACATTTACTGTTAATTGGTTATAAGTAATATATAATTAAACATATAAGAGAACTATTAACAAAGCCTGAAAAAGAGAATATGACAGAAGGGGTGTAATTTTCTATTCATAGCTCTGTAACCAAACAAAATTGAAGGCTATAAAAATTATGGTTCATTTGAGCAGTGATGATTTTACAGAGAGTAATTTACATTTAGTTTCGTACTGTTTCAAGGGGTGGTGAATAAAATGGAGAAGAAAAGATTCCTAGAGAAAATATGTCACGAGTATCACACTAGGAGAAGTTCAGGATTGGTTTTAATATTTCCTTATAGAATTAAGAACTTAAAACTTACATACTATTAAAATATGGATTATTAGCTAAGTGTTTTTGCCATATTAATTAGTATAACATAAACAAAAAGTAGTTTAATAAAATTTTGAATGTAAGACACTAAAACTTTCTGTCATGTGTAGTAAAGCATACCAGGGGTGAAAGGGTTAAACTACTTTATTATCTATGTGTACAAATAAACTTGGCATCAAACTGTAGTTATTAAATCAAATTTTAATATTATTTCAACTTTAAGTTTTATAAGGAAATATTTAAAAATTCCTCAATCTCCCCTAGTATGAGAACTGTGACATTTGCTCTCTAGGTCTTTCCTCTTCTATAACTTATTTACCGCCCCTCTGAGAAGTATGGAATTTAATGTTAATTACTTTTTTATAACATACATATTACTCAGGCAAAGCATAATTTTTATAGCCTTCATTCTTATTTGTGTACGGAGCCATAAACTAGAAAACCAGACCCACTTGCCACACCCATCTGTTACATTATCTCTTTCAGAAATTGCCAACAGATTTCTCTGACATTTTGTACTATATTATTTATAACCAATGAAACGCTAAAGTTTTAATCTATCAAACAACCTATTTATATTATGTTGTTTTCTGTACAGAGAATTATCTACTTTGCTTCAAGTTCAAACTTCATTCCCACGAGAAACACATCAGTGAATTTAGCTGAATTTGTATGGCTTTAATCACATAGTTAGAAACCAGAAAAAGTATGATAGTTACAGGACAATGTCTGCTTTTTTATATGTTAGTATTCTGTGTTCTTAAGTGCATTCTCTATTTAAATAAAAAAATAGTATAAAAAGTAGGCTTCAGTTTTCTTGACAGAGAAGAAAAGACCCAGGTAAGTATTATATTTCTCGTTTTTCATATATATTCTATATTTATTATTATAAAAGTTACTAAAATGTAAAAACAAACTTATTAGGCTACATAAAGTTAGACTGCATAAGATATTATACTAAAAATTCTTCATGAGGTATGCTCTCAAGCAGCTCATGCATTACATAATTTGATGTGATGTAATGTGAACTACACATTCGCTAAGTGATTTACAACTTGTGTGGTAGGATTATTAGTTAGACATGGTTCAAAAGGCAATAAAACAATAAAATAAAGTATAAGTAGATGTATACTATTACAATCTTTTAAGTTATTTAGGATACACAATTGTGGTTTTCTGTTATAATTTGCATCATTCCAGAAAGAGAAAAAAAGCTAGTTTAGAATTATTTCCTAATTTCTTTATGGTGGTTACAGAATCAGTCAAATCAACCAAACACGTATAGTTTTAGTACAGAAAATAACAAAAGACTTTTAATGTTTACTAAAAGCTTTCTAAATTTTGTGAAGGTACATTAAGTACTATCAGAGTCACAATATGTATACCACCATGATTACATGGTGGTTACAAGGTTATGTAAAATATATGAGCATGTTGCAATAGGGTTAATACTTTGAGAAGGATATGTAATTTCACTCACTAAGCTGTGTATTAAGCAGCTCTTTAAATTATTCATTTACTCACACATGTACATTGTAATTTTCCATAATATTTTAATGATTATGTGACATAACTCTAATATAACAATACAGCTGTTTTCAATACAAACAATGAATAGATTTTACACCAGTAAAACTATTAATAAAAGAAAGGTACATAGAGACAAATGGTTTTCTTGAACTACTTATACTGTAGAAAGTACTTGGAATCATCATTATATAAATACCTTCTGTTCTGGATTAGAAGCTTTAGTTGGGTTTTGTTCCTGCACAGATGAGGGATTTCCAAATCCATCGTTAAATGGATCCCAACCAAATGGATCAGCAGACACATTACTTGCAACCCCTTCAGATTTAAAAGGATCTCCTATAAATGAGAGAAAATGATATCTTAGAAAACATCAGTCTAAACCTGGATATCAGATATATAGCACACACATATGCATATAAAAAGAGAGTTAAATCATATTTTAAACAAGCAGTTAGAACATGCTAATGCAGTGACATGTTACCACCTATGTATTTTGTTCACAATGAATTTCTAACCATCTGACAGTGCATTGCTGCAAAGGGTAGACTTTTGCTGAAGCATTATGTTACAGCCCTTTCCAAGAAAGAATATTCACAGAGTGAGATTATTAATTTGAACTTAAGTACACAACATTCTGAAGAAGATAATCTATACCATTTGCCATAAAAGCATAAAATTTTACACAATAGAACATTTAGAACAGCAACAACCTCAAAAACCATACCTCAAACCAACCTGGAGCAATGTCATTTGCAGGTGAATTGTGTGGTTATGAAAAATGAATGTACTAAAACTGGGTATATCTCCTGATAAATAATATTAAAAAAGACATTTTATTGCATGACCTAAAAACATGTAAAATCAATTACAATGTGTGTAATTCATGCAATATGACTGTCCTATTTTATTGTTTTACATGCTTGTACTGTTAAGCATCAACTTCAGAATTTTCTAAAAATTAGAAAAAAGATAAAATACTGTAAGAATAATTCACATCATGTATGAAGCAAATCTTTCCTAATAAATAATTTTAACACATATACAGGTATTCAAAATATTACATTCCCGCATTCCAGAGGAATTTCATTTTTTTAGTTGGCTTTCCTGATCGGGAATGCATGGTCCATCTGTATTCCTTGACTAATGAAAGTGAACATATTGCATGGATTAAAAAAAAATGCATGAGGAAATGCAACTTTACATGAGACATAATTTCTATCCTTGATATACCGTGATTATAAGGTACCAAGTAAGGTGAAGTCCTTCCAAGACAATGACCTCAAGCAATAAACACATTCTTATTAAAAACATTAGCATTAGATCTATTATACCTTTATACACTAAATTCTTAATCTAGTCCCTTAGGAATTTTCAAGAAGTAGAAGAGTGTAAAATAACAGTATACCAACCACACTATATTTGTCATATCCATTGTCGATGATGGGTTTCGCTCAATCCAGGGCTCTTCAGGCCAGCTGAGATACGACAAACATAGCAGTGGGCAGAACATTTAAAAATGTAATAGGCCTAATACTAATGTCTTATGACAAGTAAACTTGTAATCATTTTTCACCGGCTTATAAAGATGTACATACCATAACAGTAAGCACACATTCTACTCATTAAAGCTTAAACCTCCATTTAGAGTTTGGCTGTTTTTTATTTACATTCTTGCCTTTTATATAACTATGCCGAATTGAGCTTGAGCTTACTTGTGACAGTTTAATCACTTTACTAAAGGTATTCTTCTTTAATATTTCTTTCTGGAAAAATTCTACACAGTGACATGCATGTATAGTCCAAAACGTTTGAGCTACTTTAGCTAATACATAACTGCATGATGTTTAATGGTTTTGGTACTAATCAAGTCCTTATAGAGGACCACCATTAATAAATGACTCAGGAGTATAGTATACGCACATCCACTCAAAATAAAACATTTACTTAACAAGTTCAAGCTTTGATGAGATGTTTATACAGACCTTGCTGGAGCATATTTACATCCAATCAACATACAATAAAACATCTACTGAATAAACTTACATACCTTTAAAAGGATCTTCATTACTAAATGGATCTGGTGTGTCTGTATACCCATTGACACCACTGAAAGGATCTTTAGCCTTAAATGGATCATCCTACAAGTTCAAAATACAAATTTTTAATTAAAGAAAAAAAATGCTTGGTCTGTTATTAAAGAAAGTAACAGTAATGCAGGGAATTACCAGTAAAAACTAATCTTTTTTCCAGAAAAGTACTGTAATCATTGATAAAAAACTAGAAGTAACAAAAACAAAAGTATTAATGAAAAAAAATTAAACAGAAAATAGGAAAACAAAAGGAATTTATTCCTTTAAAATATTGGATGTATTACTGAAATAAGTAGGACTTACACAAGATTCATAATAAATGTACATGATGATCAAACACATTTTACACATACCTGAAACAAGAATAAATTAAAATTATCTTGATCATATCATATGGAAGATTAAACCATCAAGTGTCTCTTTGGTTAAATAGTAACATACAGAGTAAATTGTGTGGGAAATAATTTTTAAGCTCATAGAAAGAGAAACAGAAGTATGTGCATGACCACAAGACAATAGCCACAAATCTCTCTATTAAATCTACAATCACAGTCTACTCAGGCATGATGAGAGATTACAAGAAAATTATCTTCCAGAAAATCCACAAGTCTCAAGTCAGTCCATGGTTCATGAAGAATAGTTTAAAAAACAACATCATAAACATATAATGAAACTAAATGATTAAACTACTGGCAAAAAAGATAAGCATATGATTTAGAACAACTTTATTTTAACAAAGTCATGCTAAGATGACTCGACAATTAACTGAAATAAGCTTTAACAGGCCAATGGCAAATACAAAACCACGAGGTAATGACCATAAAAGATCTAAGGCACATACAAAAATAAGGGTCCCCAAAAGGGGCAAGTAACATACCAAAGAGAGAAAAGAAGGAAAGGTTCACTACAATTTCACCTAACTTTATAAATTCATAATACCTCACATAATTAGGAAGGTTTATGGATAAGAATGTTAAAATTTTTTCCAAACTGAGATTGATCAAGACAGCTAAGAGGGAATGTTTTCTTTGATTTTAGAAAAAAAGAACTACCTTCTTGATAAAATGAAAACAAACAGATTTTACAAATGACTATGAAGAAGGCATTTCTATAAGGTAAAAGGGATCTTACCTATGCAATATCAGAACTTTCAAAATTGTGTGTGCATGTGTACAAGTATGATAAATACTGAAATGACAACTCAGCAGATAACACCAGGTTCCATTCAGAGAAAGGAAATGGAGTACATATTCATAAAAACCCAAGTTTAAAACAAGAATATAGAGCCAAGCCATAAAATCCTTGCTAAACTCATTCATATGTGCCTGTAATATCAAATAGGTGAAAACAGAATATACATGAAAACAAATGACATTCTGGAATCTTATGTCAACAGTTGATGCAAAAAGCCTAAGAACAAGAAAAAATCTGAGGAAAGCTGGATTAAAAAAAAAAAGAGCATAAAACTCAAGTACATTGAAAAGTAGATAAAAACTATAAAAACACAGTTATTTCCAAGACTATGAAGTCATTTCCTTCCTAATCCACAAAAGGTGCTAAAAATCAAGTTAACTGAGGCTAAAGCTTAAACAACTAAGTTACTGAAAATTGTACAAAATTCAAATTTTAAAATTAAGTAACTGAATCAAAAGAAAAAGTATCCAAAAATACAAAATTCCTACTAAGCTCCCCAAAAAGAAAAAAATCATTCATAAAATGATAGGTTGAATATGTACCTTGTATCAACTACGTAAGGACTGTAACAAAATTCAATTATATCAAAAATATCAGTAAGAACTGCCTATTCAAAAAAATATATTAAAATACAGAGATGGGCACATAGATATGCATTATTGAAAACTTTCAAACAGTTTGTGATACAATTCTACATGCCTAATAAATATTTTGATTCAGAAACAAAAGTCAACAATAATTTCCTCACATTTATGTAATACTATATAATATAAATGCAATGAAATGATAATTAGCAGTAAGTTATGTCCCATGCAATTGCTCTGGAAAAAAATGTTCTTTTGGAATTAAACAGAACTAAGTTATCGTTATTGCTACGACTCAATGAAAGTCACTATGTTAAGGTCATAAATAAGAGAAGAAAAGTTATTCTGAGAAGTCTAGACCCATAGGGAAAATAGACATTATATTCTTAAAGTTAAAAAAACACATTTTTAATGTCAGTTGTACATACTTCAGAAAAGAAAATACCTTGATGGCACAGTATACCAAGAATCAATATGTGTATGGCTGTTAATGACACTCAATTTGAATAATAAATAAATAAATTATATATTTTTCCCTATGGATCCAGACTTCTCGGACACCCAGTACATGTAACAACAGGAAAGAAATACAAAATTAGTGAACCAATGAGAACACCTGCAGACTAAGGAAACTGGGTAAGTTCATTTAAGCAAACAATCAGGTTCATAAACTTTCCATTACACAAACTTCCACGAACTTGGCAAAAGTTTCAGGACCAAACAATTGGTAATTTTAAAGGAAGCATAGGACAAATAAAAAACTAATTATAATAACACTGCATTAAAAATCTTAATTGTGTTGTTTTTTATTAGAATAATGTTACAGAAATGTAAATAATTGAAACATGTGATCATGATACATTTACAGCCACAGAGTCGCAATCTGATTTCAGAAAGTAATTTCCACAACAACAACCTTTTATAATAGAGGGCTTTGAAAACTGGCTGTTATATAACCTGTTATCATGGAAATGACAACGAGTTAAAAAGCCAGTGAAGCCAAAAAATGTCTAGCTTTACATCATTATTATATATACAAAATACAAATAATTAACATAAAGGTTTCCCTGCCAAGTGCTCAAAAAATACCATGCCCATTGTATCTTGTTATAATAAGATCCAGACCTTTATTTACTTTAGTCTTGAGATGAGACATAGCCTCTTCAGTTTCAATTATTCAAAGTTAAACTATTTTCTGATTTAGGACAAACCCAGAATATTGATAATGTTAATGTTTGTTCTCTACCTTTTTACATTTCAAGTTGGAGAAAGTTCCAGTTAACATGTGCTTTCATACTGCCGATTTTGATAATAAAAAACATTTATGAAAAACTTTGTTCAGGTTCATTACTACAAACTTGTGATAATAAAGAGAATGAAATGAATATGCTGTCAGATCTAAAATTATAAATATAACCAATCAAAATAATAATTAAGTCTTTATTTATCATGCTAAATCACTTTGTCTTGTACCTTGTTTTATTTATGACTTTCAACGAGATTTTCTCTGCTTGAAACGTCAATAAGCAAAGTATGATGTTTTCTACAAACATATTGACCATCAACAATTTTAATCAAGTTATCTAGTTAGAATGGGTAATAATGAACATAATACACTGAAAAATAAACTAAAATATATACTATTTCAGTATAAATGTGGTTTGAATACCTTTACAGTATTTTTTCAAACATAGGAATATAAATCCCACATTTTTCAAGCCTGGATTTATAATTGTGTATTTTCTATGACTTAACAATAGAAAATAAGAGGTGTCAAGACTATAATTAGTTTGAAGTTCATGAAAATATACTCAAGGTCTATTTCTGTTAGTCATCCCTAATTATTAACTAACAGATCGATAAACTAGAGAGAAAGCAGCTAGTTAACAGCATCTACTCCAACTCTTGTTTGACTGAATAGTAGAACTTAACATTTGTTCTTAGAGCAGCCACGGTACAAACTGTTGAGCACAATTTTGTTTTGGGCAGTATTAGGACATGCAGATCCACAGTCCAGCACGCAAACCACTGGCCCATGCTTGGTGCATGAAGATTATTAAAACTAGAACTACTGTCAAAAGTACCTACACATACATTCTAATTTAAGTTATGGTGTGTATAGCTGAAATAGAATTGTTTCAGTTCTAGTATTTAACTCACAGAATTACATAATACTGCACAAAAGAATAAATCCTGCAAAAAAAAAAATCAGTGACAGTAATTACTAAATCTATATGTATATGCTGATTGTGAACAAATAATGTAAACAAACTCATAAAAACAAACAAAATATGTGTGTAACTTAGGTAATACTAAACATACAAAAACAACATCTGATTCATTGATACCTTGAAATCATCAGGTCCTTCTGATACACTGAAAGCACTAAGACTACTCACAGGACTGCTACCAGCCTAACAGGATAGAAGATGATGTTGTAGTGTAGTAAAACATAAAAATAAAGATATTCAAATCAGAGATTACACACAACAAAAAATCATGTTTTCTACAATAATAACTAAAAATGCAACAGTGAATAAAACAAATTTGACTTTTAAACAAAGATTTTACATAAAAAAGTTATTACATGCTTTCAAAGATAAAGTTCAAGCAATTGTTCAAAATAAAACCTTGTGAGAGCATATAAACCTTACAAATAGAAATTTTGTAACTAAAATGTTAGAAGAATCACACAGTAAATTTCAAATATGTTTTCTTTAAAATGAATAAAAATAATTATGTACCATGCATATTTTTTTGTTATTGACTGGGGGTAAACATTTATATGTATATATATTCTTAGTTTGAATGGAGATATTGGAATAACCTTCAAACAAATGTTCTTAGTTTGAATGGCAATGTTGGAATAACCTTGAAACAAATGTTCTTAGTTTGAATGATGTTGGAATAACCTTTAAACAAATGCTCTTAGTTTGAATGAAGATCTTGGAATAACCTTCAAACAAATGCTCTTAGTTTGAATGAAGATCTTGGAATAACCTTCAAACAAATGCTCTCAGTTTGAATGGAGATCTTGGAATAACCTTCAAATAAATGTACAATAAAAGCCAAAAGTATTATTTCATCAGCTGCAGGCTGAAGACATTCATAAACATACCAATTGATTAAGTTTTACTGTGAGCATAAACTACAATATTACAATAAGCATTATTAATTTCCTTTACAAACCATTTAACAGTGTTCTTACAATTAGCTGAATATAATGGGAGATGTAGGAGGTGGAAAAGAGAAAATATGCCTTCTTTTGAAACAATGCATATGTCAGAGTTAGATGGCAACACACACAAGTAAAAGTCAGTATAAATAAGTACATATCACACATACAAAAGATACTGCTAACAATAGTTAGCTAATGAATAGTCTAAGTAGCACTGAGTAACACAGAAACGACAAGATGAAGTTTGTGATCATGATACCAGTCAAGATATAAATTAAGCAATGTTAAAAAAGGAGTTTAAAAATAGAGAGATAGATAGAGATGATGAACTGAAACAACTGAGTATTCAAATATGGTTGTAAGTCAGGCCAATTACAAAACAAAAGCACCCCTTTCAAGACATATAAAAATCACAGTTATTATATGAACCTTGTGTCAGTGGGCAGCCCTCCACAGGCGAGGCCACGATTGCATTACAAATTTCACAGATGAAGTAAAAATAGTAATTCTAAATATTTTCCAAGAACTTTATTTTTACTCAAAAATATTTGAGAATTGGTATTTCATAACACTGCAAAATTCATTTAGTGTAATTTGACAAGAAAAATTTTAAAATATTAAATATTTTAACTCTGATCCCTACAAGGATGAAGCCTGTAAATAATACCTTTTTTTGTAATCTTTTAAAATTTTCCTACCTATTTCAAAGTACAGGTTTGTATTTACTCACAGATTCTGGCATTAATTTGTTTCTCACATGACTTTCCTTTTCTCAAAGACTATTTCAAGAACCCTGTGTTGAAATGCTTTTATGATGCCACATCAAGTTGGTTGGAAAGTAACTGATAAATCTTAGCCATCAAACAAGATAGAACCAACAGCTAAACATGACTGGTTAGAAAGGATTTATGTCTATGCCATTGTAAAATAAATAAACTGAGGTAAACAGTAGCATATGGTTTTTGGGAATGTGACTAGCAGAACCTCTCATAGTGGAGAACAAATGATTCTAATATGAAGTTTACAAAACTTAGCAAGCAAGCCACAAACCTTTAGGGTTAGTGAGTATGGTAAGCTAGGAGATATGTGACAGCAAACTACTCAGATGTCAGAAAAACTATATTTGTGTCAAATTAAATAAATTTATTAGTATTCAAATAACACATGTTAGTTATTGAAATGATAATTACTGAAGAAAAAATAAGCTTGATCAAAAATATAATTGGAAAATGTTGCTTATATCAGTTTAGGCCTAGGATAGGTGTGCAAATCGGGTTTCTGCTGGTCAACACTTTTACTGTTTGTCACTGTTTTATGCTAGTTTTGCAGCTACATAACTGCTTCAATAGGTAAAGGGCAAATAGAAATAACTGACAAAAAAAAAGCCATTATTAGATCATCCCAGACACAAAAATCATAATCTTATTGTACAAATAACTCTACTGGCTAACTTACATTATTTTTAGGCACACAATAAAAAAAACAAAACAACAACAACAAAACTGTAAGAGGAAAAGAAGCATTTTTTTAATGTTCTTTAAAAACAGTGTTTCATGAGAAAATTTCCAAAACTTCACAACCTAAAATATGATACAAATACAGAACTAAATTATACAAGTTTTTTCAAGCTAGACATTGTGTAAAAAATTTGTACTGAATTTTATGTGATTAGGCTAAGTGTGACCAAACTGAGGTAACACAACAAAACCCTGCCAGTTTGGAAAATGTTAAAGATACCAGGCAAGAAGACAAGAGAGAGAACAAACAAAACCATTGCTGAAGACAGTTAGGAAGACTCAAAAGATGGGTACAAATGAAGATATGATATGAATTGGAGAAAAATAAACACATACACTGTTTACTCAAGAAAAAATTTGACTCGATAAGAAGGATTTTGATAAGATGACATTCCTTGCTTGAAATAAATAAGCAAATGAAAAATCTATAAAGTAAAGCATAAATGCATTTATAGGAAAACATTACTAGTACAATGAAGAAAATTGGTCTTATAATGATAGTTACTATTTTAAAATCCTAAAAGAAGCTAAATTTCTATTAAATAAATCACTGGTATGATTATACAAAAATAAATAACAAAGATAATTTTCTTTAATTGAAAAATTTACTTAAAACCATTTTTTGTTTTTGATTTTGACAAATTAAAACCAAGGAAAAAAAACAAACAAAACAGAAACTAAACTGTAAATAAAGAATTACTAACTGTGTTCGACAGTTTCTGATATTCTGGTTCGTAGCTAGCTGGAGTAAATGCTCGTAGAGAATGCTCACTGATGGTGGCTATATTACCACTACTAATCGCTGAATCAAACTGCTCTAATGTTTCTTTCATTACCATTTGCTGATCTTTAAACTGAGTAATTTTTCCTTTTGTCTAAAGAAAAAAGAATATTGTTAACAACAGAAATATTCATTAATAATACATTTAAAAATATCAACTAAGTAGTTTTACACACTAGGGTTTTATTGGTGATTGACTACTGACCATAGTTAAGATGCAATCAGTACTCTAAAAACACCATTATTATTTTGTAAAATCCACACAATTTAAATATATATATATATATATATATATATATATATAAAAGATGATAAGGCAATTTTAGTCCACTAAATAGATCTTAACCTTGTATTAATGACCACCACTATATAGAAAACATTTGTGTATGATGGTCAGTTTTTTCAGTCACTGTCATTTGCTAACCTTTAAGTTCTTTATATTGCCCCAGTAATTATAACTATTTTTTGTAACAGACACATTTTGCAGGCTAATAATTTACCTATGATATTAGATTGAAACAAAAAACACATTAACTACACTGTTAAGAAACAGATTTCAAACTATGAACATATTGTCCAATTATTAATGTCTGTACAGAAACTTAAAATATCACTGCAGCAGAGTTTGAAAATGGAAAAATAACCAACATCTAAGGATAAAGGAAAATTTGCAATTGACGAAATGAATTAAATACACATAATTTAAATTAGTGAACACCCTATTTCACAGACAAGGTTACTGAGAGCCATCACGGGTTCTGGGTAAAAACTGTTATATGTCCCCTCTGCCTCAAAATGTTTTTGGAATAATGTCATATACATGCATAAGTGTTTGAAGGCACAGTTAATCTGTGTTTAAATGTTCCATGATGATTTGATAATACACACTTTTTTGTGGTGGGCAGTGGGCCACTTGGAAATACCTCTGGCCACCCTGCTCTCTTGGTGGATTTGTTTATAGGTGTACGTATAGCTGTGATCTGTGACCAAAAGTAAGTGTAATTTACTTCATATATACACACACAAGAAATTATGGGAATAAGTTAGTCTGCTATTTTACAGCAAAGTCAAAACTGAATTCCAATTTATAGAAAATTTAGTAATTGAATTAAAAAATTGGTTAAATGCATTTTTTTTCTATTCACTTTTTATATACGTGTCTGATACAGGAATTTTGTGTGTATAAAATGTTTCATTAGCAACCAAGAGTTCAACTAATACATGGAGCATATTACAATTACTGTGGTTGGCAGGACAGTAGTCATGTACAGATCAACTAATGATACCAGCACAGAGGAAAGTTAATTTAATACAGCTAACTTCCACATGTTAAAGGGGGAGTGGCATTTATAGCTCTGTATGACGTATTGCAAAATTTATCACTTCATCGTTAGTGGATTAACTATTTTAATAACAATAATAAAAAAATATTTTCAAAAAATAAATGTATAAATAGGTGACATTTTATTATGAAATTGGATAGGTATTGCTGTTGGATTGATAAGCATTTTAGGTTTAACAAATGAAATGATGTCATTGCATTCAATATTTTGTCACTTTTTAATACTTCCAAACTGAATGACAAAGTTTTTATTTACAAATATTTTTCTTTTATTTGTATTTATTTTAACTAACAAAATAAGCTTAAAACAAAGCAAAATTTTAACTAGTAAATTTTCTTTATTTCTAACACAACTGAGATAAAAGCGAGTTCAAGAAAGATACAAGATGTTTTAACATGTTCCCGTGAGATAAATAAATAAATGTATATACATTTACATATAAAGAAACAAGTACAGTGAACCTAAATCCCCCCAAAAAACGTACTAAAAAAAATCCAGATCAGATATTCAAACCTTAATATATCATATTTCCTTGAATCTAATCCTATATAAAAACTGGTAAGAAATATTTTTGTAGGATCAAACATATTTTGTTTAAACATTTAATCAATCATGTTCCAGACATTACAAGTACTTAAAGTCAAAGATCTATGATTTATGAATATAATATTTAATTTTAATGGCTAAGCCATACTGGAAATAGTCAAATACGACAGAAAAACAACATCTCATATGAAGCACAAAATTGATTGATAATGTAAATTATAGCAAACACTTGTTTCCCAAATAAAAACAGGTCATTATTCAAAATTTGTATGTACTAATGATGTATACTACATTCGTAAGCAAAAACAAACGATATTAGAAAAGGCAAACTTGACCTATGTTTATTTTAGGTAAAAGTATTCTTCCATTAGAACAGTTAACTTGTAGACATGTTCTGTAAATGGTGATGTGGTTTTGTCTATTACAGTTTGGATTCTAAGACTTCATTTTAAATCAGTTTCTCAAATATCACCTTTGTTATGAACCATGGCAAATTGTTTTTCGCAATGATCAAAGCCCAGACACAGGGTCTAGCAAATCTGGTTGAGAAACAATGTTCTAAAGGATCACGGAGATCAAAGGTTAAGGTTAAATCGGTCAATGCTTGGTACTTGTAGTTTACAAAACAGAACATGAATGAAAATGTCAGAAGGCTCACTGTCATCTCGCTTGTTCTCATGATCCTCAAATTAGAATAACCTAGTTATGAACACAAGCAAAACAATATAGTGGAATGGCTTTTGGATTTTTTTACAATATTGATTAAGGTCAAATAAAATAATGAATGTGCTTACAGTTACTGTAAATAAAGAGGGGATAATATAAATAGGGATAAACCATTTTTTATTTAAAAACTATTTTTTGGTGGGGAGGTAGGTTTAGATATGTTTCACAGTTTGAAGTATGTCTACTGATTAAAAGGTGAAGGACATAAGTACTACTAATCTTTTTCTTTCAGAATTATGCAATAATTGTGAAACCATCTTAAAATTTGAAAGTGACTGAAGAACCAGTGCAATTTACTTCTTGTTAAAAAAACAACAAAAACATTTGGAGTGTCTGTGCCAAAATAAAAATTCACGGTGTATTCTTCAATCATGAAAAAACTCAACTCTTAATAACTGTGGTAATACAAAGAAACATGCAAGTTTGGTTTTTTTCTGATATTGTACATAAGAATTTGGAACTACCCCATTTTATTTTGACATAAAAAAATTATTTATTCCTACAAAAAAAAATGTTATTATAATTTTGCATTCATAACAAATCAAATCAGATAAAAAGAAACTATAAACAAATATCAATTTACATACCTGAGAAACTTGTGCCTGTACCTCTTGTAATGTGTTGGCAAGACTCTCAAGTTTACTTCTTCCCGACTCTACTTGCTGTTCTAATTGGGCTTCTTCTTGTCTCAAATCATTTAACTCGTATCTTTTCTTGTTGAGTGCTTCCTCTTGTTCCTGTACATGTCAGTTACAAGATACACCAATTTTTGTGTATATATATATATATAT
>NW_013666487.1:116858-132472 GCF_000517525.1 Limulus polyphemus
GACTAAAGGTCAGTTTTATATTATTGGATACTGTATCACAAGTGCATGTGCACTACATCATTGTAACTTTGTACTGTTAGCCAGGCATGGCTGGAAGGTCAATATAATAAAAATAATGTAAAATGTTATATGATTTAAGCTATTTAGACTAAACATTTGTGTTTTCATGTTACAATCTGTTGTCATTCCAGAAAGAAAAAAAAGCATAATTTAAATTTATTTAAACATCTATAATAAAAATACTTCATTAAAAATCTGATTTTTTGTGTACGAAAGACTTGTAATCTTTACTAAAAGTCTACCAAATTTTGTGAAGATAGACTTACTGCATTAAAAGTTATAATATAAATACTTAACTTGTGTATATTATAGGGTTAAGATATAATTGACATTTATATTATTGCTATTTTAATAGCATGTTTGGTTTTTCACAAAAATAATAATAAAAAATGCTATTATCCTAAAACTCTCTTGGATATATGATTAGTTTTGGCTGTAGGCTAAGATACAGTTTTAATAGTTTGTGTGTAATATTGTAACCATCTGCATAACCAAAAACTTAAGTTGACAAGTTTGCTATAAATCATCTTTAAAAAGCTCTGTTATTAGCATTTATTGTGTATTTGTTTTATACTATACGTAATTGTTACTAAGTACTTGAGTTAACACTGTATCTTGTTTTAAAGTTGAAACTCTAGTCATATTAGAACAAACATTTTCTAATTAATAAACAAAGATAGTTACTACCTTGAAAGCAATCGCAAGAATAACTGTTGGGTTATAAAGTTGAGTTGGTTGAAGATTAATTTACAATATAGAAATAAGTATTCCAGTGTTAAATAAAATTATTCATATCTTGAATTCAATAATTAACAAAAACACATTTATCAGAATTAATATCCGACATTAGTATAACAATTTGCAGGTTTGACCAAAAACCACAGTAACAGTTTTATACTAAAGCATTATTTATGTATTAAAACTATAACTTTTTATTGACATGGACATTTTCCAACAGTCATAGAACAGCAACCTTAAGCTTTACCAAAAACAATATGACAAAGTATAAAAAATGAAGTTTACCTTTTGTTGTTAATTACAATATTACGTATCTAAAAGATAAGGAAAATCAAACCTGTAAAGATTTCTTCTGATCTTCTACTTGGGTTTTCAAACTTCCCACCTTGTAAGGAAAAAACATTGAATTAAAATAAGCCAAGAAAAATTAAACACATATAGAGATGATAGTCTTTATACATTCAAATATGTGTACCTGTGTATTTTATAATATTGAACAATAGCAGACCTTTACATATCTAGGAAATTCAGAAAATTTGATCAGAAGAAAGATGTATTATTACTTACCTATATCAATTTTTTAGTATATACATCAAACACTAAAGAATATACATAAGAAAAATACCAAGCACAAATATGTGATATGCAAGCATTTAACTGGTATGTTCCAAAAAACATTAGTAAAAGCAACTCTATTTTATAAACTCTGATTCAATAGTTTTCTAAGGGAACAGTAGTTATATATAGTATAGTGACCACAGTCCACACATCCAAAAGAATAACCGTGGTATATTCCAATAATCCATTAGAGAAAGCAAAGGAGAATGTGTTATAAAACATCAACTGAACAACTTGTGCTACATCCAGTGCTGAAAAGGCCTTTTGCCCGATGCCATGGATCATTAAGCTAGAATAGGACAGACATAGTAGTGGTGTAAATGCTAAATATATATATAATCAATTTTTTGAACAAAAACTGTTAGTGTGAACCAAATTAAGCAAGTGAATTATAATTATTATCAACATTTTATTTAAGTCATTTACAAATCAGATGTTTTAGGTAAGAATTAATAACACAACATTATCTATTTTCACACTGTTCATTTTATTCATTATTATTTTATAATTTGAATTAACTTTACTATCATTCACAAGAACTGTCAAACCAGCAAGTTAGTTTTCTTGTTCCTGGAGCAGGTTATGCAACCACAGCATTAATGGAAGAAAACTATATTGGCAATTCTAAAAAATCCATGATGAAAGGCAAATATGTTATAATATGTCAACTATAGTATGGTAGTTAGTTTGGAAGATATGGGTTTCATTCCTTCTGTATATATATAAATATTACAATATGATTACTGTATTAGTTGCATCAAAAAAGTAAATTTTTCTTAAAAACCTGAAAGCTGATTTTTAACAGAATTCAGTTAAAAATGAAAGTAGATGTCAAAAATATACAGCTCAATGACTGATTACATGTCTCTTATGTATCACACCTTGAGTAACCTTGAGAGTTTTACTTCTAAACTTCATCTACAATGAAGCATTTATCTAACAAAAACAAGAACCTTCATACAAGTCTATCTTGCTGGTTCACCAGTTCTGAATAGTGAGCTGGTTAATTCAAGAAAATAATAATCAACAATATATATAGTGTTAAAATATATGTATATAGTTAAAAACTCCTTACCTTAATTCTGATGTATGGTAACTCAATTAAATATGATAAAACACTACACTTCAATGTAATACAGTTCACACTGACAGTTCTTCTTCAAGCAATTTAATAATATAAGTAGCATCTCAAATTTTTCTGTACAAGACTGAAGTGTCTTGGTATTGGACAAAAGGCCTTACTGGTACTGGATGTAGCAGATATGGTGTGGCTGATATATTACTGCACATAAGTGCTTTAAAAGCCCGACAATGTACACCTGTGTTCATAATGTTTTTTAGAATTTTAAGTTTGCAAGCAAAAGCTAAGAAAATTCCCCTGTTTCTACTGTGTTTAGTATATCAGTCACAGTACCTGCCTTTACCCATAAATAATGTATAACCATGGTTTTATATATGTAAATTTTTTAAACACTATTTTTCATACTTTTTTTACATTGCATGTTTTTACTGTAACAAACTCAATATATTTGATTATTGAAAGTAGTGAAGCTTAAATCTGATCAACTTCACAATATTAAACTTCTACTTTAATATAGTGGAATATGTTTTTTAAATACGAAGTGTAAAATTAATTCTCATAAAAGTTATTTGATGTTACCTACTTTAAAACAAACAAAAAACAAGGTTGCATATTTTTGAATTTCAGTTTTGAGTATATTGCTGGTTACCAGCATAGCTTGTACACAGTTGTAATGTCTTTTTACATGGAAACATTCTTTGCCATAATGAATAATTAAACATTCCATATGTGACAACAATGGGACTATAGAATTAAAGAAGAGTTAAACAAAACAAAAAAGATAACCTTTGTCAATACTAAGTAATTAAACTTTTACAAAGCTGATAAGTGCTGATGGATGAGATAAATGATACATACATATCTCACTGTTGAAACAATGACTCATATCTTTTGTTACAGAGAAGCATCGAATAAAACATATTGATTGCTTTGTACTATTCCTTTTTATAAATTTTGACTTTAACTCCTTATGCAAAACACAAACTTTATGTTTGTTTCCTTCTTTACAGGCAATATTGACTTGCCCCATGCAGTGGAAAAATACAATTCAGTGAGAAGTTATATACAAACATATGTATATAAACACATAGATGATTTGTATGGTTTAATCTGTCCAGAAAATAAATTAAACCACTAAATCCTTTTAGTATGTTCACATGACACCTATTAAAATATCAAAGAAGTCTAAACCACATTTCCCCTACCATACTCATTTTATAATTTTACTTGTAACATCATATCTTTAAAATAACACACAACTCTTTGAATGCATAAACAAAAACAATATATACAACAATAAAAAATACTAACACAGCAATGAATAAACACATTCAATGGAGTTTGAGAGATCAAAACCTAAAGCCAGAAAACATAAAATAACTGATAATGCATGCAAACACATTAAAATCATGAAACTATTACATATGATGCAAAGTAGTCACATAAAAGAAAATTAAAAGAAAAAAACTTATTTTCTAATCTTAATAATTCAACTACAGGTACCTGTTCAGCTTCATCTTCTACTTGCTGCTTCAGGTTTGATAAACTATTCTCTACAGATGTTTTCTAATAGAATTGAGAGCATGCAAAATAGTAACTTAAAAATGAACACAAAAAAAATAAGCACTGTATTAACTGAAATAAAAATATATATAAATAAGGATAACAAGGTCCTCCTGGCCCAAAGACACAATAACTCACATTTTAATTATAATATAAATTATTGTGTCTTTGAGTCTAAAGGTGATACTCATCATTATTCAATACTTGACAATCAATGGGGGTGAAGCAGTGGTGGGGGATATGCCCATTTAGCAATGTTGAGATGAATTTCTATCCCTAAATAAAATTAAATGCAGTCTTTATACAGTTTCAATGTTCTTCTATACATGCCACTTTTGTATATGAATAGTATCAAGATTAGCGAATTTACATGTGATTTAAAAATAACTGTGGAACATATAATAAATACCTCTACTTCATGCTCATGATTTCTTAAAATATATCAAAGCATGTAGAATAATATAAAACTCAAAGAAGTTTAATAAAACCAAACACTAACTACTCTAATGACAACTTTAGTTTTATAATAATCATTTTGTATTTGAAAGATAAAAAATAAATATACAGACCTAATATTATTATTCTAATTTGATAAAAAAAAGAAGAAAAAAAAAGGCACAGAAAAAAAGTTTTCACTTATAATTTAGTCATAATTGAGTACAAACAATTATTATTTGTAAACATATTACTTACCTGACTATCTAGTTGATCCAACCGTTTTTGAGCCTCTCTTTTTTGAACTTCTAGTTGTTTCAACATTGTGAAAAGAGCCTCTGCTTCATTTTGAAGGGTTTTTAATTCTCCACTACGGATTTTCATGTCAGCTTCTTTTTGTGCTATATCTTGTTCTAACTGTATTTTCTCTCTTTAAAACAACAAAAGAGCCATATGTTAGCATGTATTTCAATTTCCTAGCAGACTATTACTAATTTCAACTATCTAGCACATAATGAGATAAAATATGTTGGATGTAAACTCAATCACATGAGAACTACATTACTAGTCAGTGCATGATTCCCAAGACTACTTCTCTGTAAGTAATACAACTGTAAAAAAATTTTAAATAAAAAAAAGTAAGTAGGAATGAGAGCACCAAAAAGTAAGGAAACAAGGTAGGAATGGGCAGGATAACATTACAACACTTAGTGGTTTTTGACATAGTGCAATCTCAAAGTGAGTGTGGCCATCGTTCTGCCCATTCCTACTTTAGAGATTACACAAATTAAATTTGACATTTTTTAAATGAAGAAAATTATTTTTAATGTTAACATGAAAATCACTTTGCATGTGTTTAGTTTATTAAAAATACTTCACTAAAGAATATGAGTTTTCGTATGTGAAAGAAAATGTTTACTGAAAGTCTGCCAAATTTTGTGAAGTGATATATATACCACATTAAAAGTTAATAGTATCAAACTATAAAGGCTTGATAGGAGTACAAAGAGGTCACATGATCAGTCAATTTGACTGAGCCCGTGTTGAGAGTTAAAAATATGCAAGAAATAGTCCATCTCAACAAAATGTTGTTGCAGAAATGTAAAATAAAATAAAACTCATGGAAAGTTTTAGAGTAAATAAATATGTACCAACATTTCAGAATTTCACAAAAAAGATGATAAAGAACTTAAATTAGAAATATTAGTTTCAAATATTAAATAACCACATTGTAAGCTTACTTTTACAAGTCTCAATATTTTACAGCCAAACTTGTAATTATAAAATTAACTTAAAAGCTAACATTCTTTTAATTTTTTTTTTATAAAATGATCTTGATAATAATTATATAATGATACAACTTCTAAATTTTTTCTAGAAGAAAATTTATAAAAATAGATTAAATATTTATTAAATATTGAATATAGAAGTTCAATGGTGCACTCAGAATAACACTACATAACATTGGTTGTGAAGGGGTTAAAAATAACAATCTTACTATAATGGATGTAGCATGTATGTCAGTATCTATGCATGGAACCCAAATTCCTGCACCATCTATGGAATAGCACCACAAACAAAATCCATAACAAATTTCACACTTTCAGTATTGAAGATTCAGACAATTAGAAAAATAATTGTGGTATGTGCAACAACCATTTATTTATAATAGAACACACTTTTAAATAAAAGTAATGTCCTCACAACAAGAATATAACTTTCACTAGAACTATAGGTGAGGGTTTGATGTAATGTTTATTGATGTGATTTTTAAATGTAGTGCTAGAGTTCTTAAAAAAATCATCTTTTCAATAAATGGAACCACTTTTAATACATAAAAACATTACAGTTTATGTGATCAATATTTAAGAAAATTTTGAGCTCTGTACATTGAATAATTTTGATCCATTGAGTTGCGTATAACTAAATAGCACAATCTGAACACTTTTCCCCATGCAGTACTTCCCAGTAAAACATCCTTTTTTAAAAATGTTTTCCCTTTTTCTAAATTTTTTTCAATTAGGTATGATACTGTGATTACTAATTACTAGCACAAACAGCTGTCTATAAGGTAGTGTTTCTGCTAGTTCATGTAACTACACAAAATATCTTTCTAATTATGGGAAATATTTTTCTTAATGTGTTAAGTTACTTTTTTGACAAATGTGCAATCATATACCAATTACTATTCAAGGCATAGCATTATAAGTGGTTTAACATTAAGAAGAAATTGTTGACCTATTTAACATTTTAATTGTCAAATTATATAGATAATCAACACTTTAAAATGTCCTAGCTGAATATATCCAAATCATGTATATTGTAATAATAACCTTATCTTTGAACATACAAAATAGTGCTTTAAAAATAAAGTTGAGCCAATTTTTTAAAAGTTACTAAAGGAGCATGCCTACTTCTGCAAATCTTTGACTTCCAAATTCATTATGTCCAGTTCTTTATTGCCAACAGTCAGCAGATCATCCACAACAGGGGTAACTCCTTCCTGAAAAATAAATATGATTTAGCATTTTGTGAATAAGTAACAAAACGACCATTGTTTCCTCAAAATAATAATACAGTATTAATGTAAACTGCATAGAATCTTCTAAATTATGCTAAATCTTTGCTCTTTAAGAAAATGGATTGGTGGTTATGTTTTAGTTTAATCTCCTGATTAATCATCATAACTGTCAAGGTTTTGCTACCACAAGTTTTCTGAAATGCTATCAGCATTGACTAAAACCCAAGGTTATGACATATGGAAAAGTTAACTTCACTGAAAATAAACAAACATGTTACAGCAAAAAATAAGTATTAACTCTTTCCATATGAACATCCTTTTCTGCAAATGTCACAAGGTTTTACCAAGTTACATTATACTACTTTCTTATCATGGTATATGAATAGACTTCCCATAAAAACAGAGCTAATAATCCAAATATTAATATTATAAAAGTTCTTAATTTTATAAGGCAATATTAAAAAAAAAAAGAAATCCCGAATTTTCTCTAGTATGAGAATTGACATTTGCTCTCTAGGTATTCCTTTTTCTGTAATTTATTTACCACACCTCTGAAATGTAAGAAATTTAGCATAAATTACTCATTATAATGTTGTTATTGCTTAATCAAAGCATAATTTTATAGCCTTTAATCTTAATTGGTTACATAGCTATAAAATAAAAAATCAGATCCCTCTTGCCACGCCCACCAATAACATCCTCTCTTTCAGAAATTGCCAATACACGTAGTTCTCTTTCTTTGACATTTAATACTATGTTATCTATCAGTGTTGTAGTTAAGACCTCATTGTCCAAGACCAAGACCTTGTAATAAATTCCACAATTAAAAATAAAGCAAGAAGAATAAAAATCACGTGCATGAAACAACCTTTATTAATATCTTAACCAAAAACCTTTTACACATTAACCCCACAATCTTTGTTTTAATGTCTTCTCCTATGGAGAAAAAAAAAAGTGAATAAAAATCAAAAAGGTCAGCAAATAAAACTAACCAGTATTGGTGTCAGTATATTCTTTATGCTCTCTAAAGTCAAACAGGAACACAACAGATCTACTAGACATGTTTAATATCATGGATAATTGCTAATGTTTCATGTAAATACGTGCTCCAGATGAAGTTCATACAAATTTATATTAAGCCTGTGCAACTAGTTTTGAAGAGTGTGTGTGTGTGTTATATTCGTGGATTTGTATACAGGCAATGTGGCAGTTGGTGACAACATAAACAAAAATAAAAGAGGTGTTATAAACATCATTGAAAAGGTGTAGAACCAAGGGGGTTTTAAAACATATTTGATGATACACTGTGCCTCATATGAACTGCTGCATAATCAATATTTAGAGCTTAATAATCTTGGGTTACTGACTGATCTAATATTGTTAAAAATTTGAAATTTAGCTGGTCTAATTTTTGAAACCTGTTAAACGCTGATACTGAGACTGGTCTTGAGACCTATAACACTATTATCTAAAACTAACAGAAAGTCAAAGTTTTAATGTATCCAATGATGTGTTATATTACATTGTTACCTATACAGAGAATTATCTATTTTGCTTCCAGTTCCAATTTTATTCCCATGAGAAACACATCAATGAGCTTAGCTGAATTTTTAACAGCTCTTGTCACACGTTAAGAAAGCCAAAAAAATTGTTGCAGGTATAAAACATTGTCTGCTTTTTGCATGTTATTATTCTGCATTCTTTAGTGCATCATTTAATTAAATACAAATTATTTACTGCAGTAGTACCATTAATATAAAAGAGTAAAGTTTCATTGACAGTTGATGACACACACACACAAAAAAAAAGAAAGTAAGAAGAAGAAACCCAGGTAAGTACTTTATTGTTATGAAAAATTAAAAACTTTTTAGGTTAGACTAGGTAATACAAAGAATAATAAAAATTTTCAAGAGGCACACTCGTGAGCAACTCGCAAGTAGCCCCTGCCTTATATAATTTGATAAAGCAATGTGAGCTACACATTTGCCAAGTGTGGCGAGACAGTTAGTTAAATACGGTTCAAAAGGTAATAAAACAATAAAATTTAAGTAGAAAACAATGTATACTGTTATGAGTTTAAAGCCATTTATGAAAAACAAATGTAGTTTCATGTTACAATTTGAATTCATTCTAGAAAAAAAAGAAAAAAGTAATTTAGATTTATTTCGAAATTTCTTTTTCGGTGGTTATGAGGTCAGTCAATTTGACTGACCTTATATAGAGTTAAGGTACAGAAAATAACAGATAAAATATAAAGTTTTACTGAAAAATAAAAACATTTAAAATATATATTTGGTTTTTTTAGAGATTATGCAAATGAAATTTAAGATTTTTCAGATGAATAAATGTATTTTTTAATCTTAACATAAAAATCACTTTGCACTCGGAGCATCAACCCTTTGACTCCATATATTCATGGTGAAATTTTAAATGAAAAAACATTATTAAAATTATGATTTTTTGTCCACAAATGACTCTTAATAATTACTAAAAGCTTGTGAAATTCTGTGAAGATACATAAAACATATTATAGGCTATAGTATGGAAACTATAAATGTCAATTTGGAGTCACAAACTTAGCCTAGCCTGTAACAATAGATTTAAAGATTGTATTAATTCTCAAATATTCAAGTTATATTTATATAAAAAATGACCATGATCCACACTAACTAACCTGTAAACTGAATGACTCACTGCTAGGTTTTGGCCTTAATGTTGGAGGTATCATCTCTGGAGGAAGTACAGGAGGTATGTCACCACCATGAAGTTTCAAGTTAATCAAGTACATTGCCAGGGCAAACTGTTCAGAATTCAATTTTCCATTCTCTTTCATATCACATAAACCCCTGCAAAGAATGCAAAATTAAATTCTTTGTATTTTGTAGCTGATATTATTAAATTACAAAACATTAGCAACACTACCATATTTTCTCATATGAAACATAAGTAACAAACAGCATGACTATTAAACATGAAATATATCACATAAGAATTTAAATTAACAATTACTTCACAATCTAAATTATTTCATAATATACTACACATATATCTTAGTTTACCAGAAACATTCAATACTTTTTTAAAATAAAATTTATAAAACTGCTACAAATAAGTCTTAAAATACAAAAACGTTTTTATTCAACCAGAGAAGAATTTTCTATAACTGTAGAGTAGGTCCCAAAGTAGAGCACCAAGTTAGCTCATACTATCTCAATATTCAAAAAACAATACCTATTAAGTTTTAAACATAGTAGTTTTACTATTGATACATATCTATATAAATAATATGCTTGTGTTTGTCTGTCCGGAACTTTTCTCGTAAATTTCTCAATCAAATGCTACAAATATCATATCATTAGAAAGACCTTTGTCTGACGAGTTCAGATTGCACCTTGGCTTGACAATATTGTAATGATTAATTTATACTGAATTTCATACTTCTTGGAGGGTTGGTGAATAAATTAGAGAAGAGGGATGCCTAGAGAGAAAATCTCACACTAGGCAAAATTCAGGATATTTTAATATTGCTTTATAAAATCAAGAACTTAAAAACTTCTATACTATCAAAATATGGATTATTAGTTATTTCTTTAAGCTAAATTTATTTCCATATCATGACAAGAAAGTAGTTTATTTAAATTTTGAATGTAACTCCCTAAAACCTTGTGATATGTGCAAAAAAAAGATGCATGTAGTAAGAGGGTTAAATAGTGTAGCTCAAATAATAGAATAAAGAAAAGTATAGCTCAAAAAAGAAAACTCAAGCAAGGGAATGAAAACTACTGCAAATATTTTGCTGGTCAAGGCTAATGTGTGTGTGTATATATACATACATGCATATAAAACAAATCTGACACATAATTATCTTATTTAATGAAAAACTGTTCAATTTTAAAATGGTTTGTTATTTAAAACTTATAGAATTTCATTACTTACTGACTGCTTTAATTTCATTATTAAACAAAAATTACCTTAATAGTATCAGTCGTAGTTCTTATTGTAATAAGAAACAAGATCTAATTTTATTAAAATTGCTTTTTATATACAAATAACTGTGACTAACAATATAATGTTTTAGGAGATAATGTCTGATTATTTTACCTTGTACTACTTTAGCTTGCATGTTAATCTAATATCCACTGGTTAATTTATAACAATTTTGATACCACATCTGTAGCATCACTGCTTTATATATTTTCTTTCTCAAAAACTACTCATTTATATGTCATTAAAATAACACTTCAATAAAACAATACAATTACAGAAATCAAGAAGTACAGTTAAGTAAGTTATGACAAAAAAGGGAAGGAAATAACAATATGTAAAAGTAAAAAAAATAATGATGTATAGAAAACTTGTACTGATATTAGCTTAATTTTATATATTTGTATATATAGGTATAAAAACTATAATTCAAGGTGGTTCCACTTCAAGATCAACATGTATAAAAAACACTAAAATCCTTTCTTTTTTACCAAACTCTTCTTTATTTAACCAGTTTCATAATATCACAGGCTACTCTTCAGTATAAGAACTATACAATTCAGAAACTAAACACTTTTGTGAAAAGCAATTAAGCTATATTTAAAATCTATATAAAATATCCAAATTTTGTTTTCCTGTTTAATTCTTTAAATATAATATTTTTCAAACATTTTTAAGAAACTCAGGTCACAAAATAAATTATCTTATGACTAATGTTTTAGACCATAACTTAATTAAAAGACTTTAACATCATATCTTAAATGAATAACCCATATATATGTACATGTATTAAACTAAGCTAATTTCAGAACCAGTTATCTTAAAATGTATAATGTTTGAATGATAGATTTACATGTTTGAAAAATCAATTTAAACTCTCTGCTGGTATATAAGCAGCAAAGTAAAAATTTATCAGTAATAATACTTTTACACATGTTTACACACTACCAATATTGTCATGGTTATAGCCTACTTGTTCATGTAAGTCAAATTACTGAACATAACAACCTCTGATATCCAATCACAACTTTAAACATAGTAGTTTTGTTTATCTTTGAAAAAAATAGAATCTTTTCAAGCCAAAAAACATAACAGCCACGTTAAAAAAATATTACACAGAATTGTATGTTAAATACTTAAAACTAATATTTGTAAGTTAAATTTCCATCACTTTTAAAGTAACCAGATATTCTACATAATGTAACACACCAGATATATGCTAAAACACTCTGAGAAAGACCAGACTGGATAAATATGTCTTTGACATCTGGTCCTGTCACAAAACCATCCTGGTCTTGGTCCATTTTTCGAAAAATGTCATCATACTTTGCTTTTTCTGTGGCATTCACTATCCATGGTACTGCTATCTTATTGTGAATCTGTGAGATTAAACTTCAGGATTATTCTCCCATTCACTGAATTAAATTACTGGCTATACTTAGTTTTAGAGCTAGGCAATTAATTCAATTAATTACAAGCATAAATTAATATCAAGTAAACTTACCAATTAAATCAATTTATGTCACAAAAATAATCAAATAATCAAAATTAGTTTCTATTTATTAGTTTTTATTAGTCTAATTATTCAATTAATAAAAATATTGCCACTATGATTTCTTATTATTTATTTGATTAATTAAAGTTTATTCAGTTTCAGGCCAACATGGCAAGGTGATTAGGGTGTCTGCTTCATTATCAGAGAATTGTGGGTTTGAATCTTGTTATCACCAAACATGCTTGACTTTTCAGCCAGGAGGAGTTATGTTTGTTTATGAGTTATGGCAAAGCCACTATAGACTATCTAAAGGCCAGAAGCACTTAATGCTAACTCTATGAGATTTTTTACCAATGAATTGTGGGTTTGAACTTAACATTAAGATACCCCTGTTACTGAAAGTGTGAACATGTTTAATGACACTTGGTATTCTATCCATGCTTCTCAATTCACAAGACAACCAATGGACCATGCAGAGCTGGAGTTATTATCATGTGACAGTCAATCCTATTTGTCAGTAAAGAGAAGCCCAAGAGTTGGTGCTGCTGGCTTTTCTGTTCAAATATAGGGATGGCACCAGATAGCCTCATTAGCTTTGCCGTAACTCAAACAAACTTGTTCAGCTTCAGATACATACCAATCAAAATCACACACAACATGATAGCTAGTACTGCCTCCATTGGCACAACTGATTAGGAAGGTATTCAGGAGTTATGCTTGTAACTTAAGATGAGGGCGTGAACTAGTGACCATTGGTTACATAACTAGCCAAAATGCAGCTTTATGTTTATGCTTACCTTGTTTGGACTAAATAATAGTGTAGTTTCATTTATAACAGTTTAAGATTAAAAAATAACTTTAATACTAAATTGTTGTACCTGAAGATGTCTATCATATTAAATGAAGGATTGTTCACAAAATGTCTTAAAAAAAACAACAATAACTGAAAACAGGAATACTAGTCACACATGAGAATAATCAATCAATATGCTTTACAAACAATCACTTTAAATGTTAAACTCTAGTATTTAACAAAATCTAAAATGAAATCATTTTTAAGCTTTATGAAATCTGAGAACAGTTTCTTTTTTAAATAAATAAATAAAAAAAAATAAAGAATTTACTTCATACCTGAATAACTATTACCTCTCAAATTATGAAAAAGTAAGCCAGAGTTGATTCAGAAAATACTGCAAGAATCATTGCTCTGGGTCAACTATTAAATGATTTATGGAAAAAAACTTAAGTTAATTTTAAATTGAGAGTAGGCTATTCTAGTAAAATTTAAAATTTTAGCCGTTTATTAAGATGTCAGATACTGGGATGCATATTTCTCACTGCACCGTGTTACGCTTATAAAACATATAAAAACTTCACTTTCAAAAGTTTTAATAAATCACATTATGCAAAAACTTGAGACAATTCAGATAGAAGCAGATACAAATTTCATAATTTCCAAAGTTAAAGTTAATTCACCTGTTATACTATTAATTTATTTATAAAACTATGGGGGAAAATGTTAACTGCTTATGTAAAACCTAAATGCTAAAATTTGCAACATACATTTTTTAGAGTTATATCAATAGTAGGTGTACTGGATCTATGGCCAATAAGACCACCATCCATCCCAGGTAAGAGGTCTGGTAACACCGGGACTGCACCAGGTAGAGACTTCTTCCTTTTAGACACAGGAATTAGGTCTGGAGGTAATGCTGAGGGAACTGGTATATTTTCAAGAGCTTTGTAAACCAAATGCATTGCCTGTAAAAAAGTTTAGTTTTAGCAAAACAATTTAAATAAGGATAAAGATGTATGCTGAAAGGTTTTCTTTCCCTAAGAAAGTTGCTGTTTCAACTTAGCGTTAATTACAGCAGTTTCTGGGCATGGAATCTTTATATATTTGTAACTTTTCTAAGAAATGAAAACTAATAATACATACAATTAACTGAATGTGTACAGGGTTAATCCATCAGATCAACCCTGTATTGGAGAAGTAATGTCGACTATAATTCCTTATCTAGAAAGTATACTTTCATGAAATGTTGCGAATTTTTAGACAACAGTACAAGTCTGTTGTACACAAAAAAAATCAGATCTGTTAATAAAAAATTGTGTACTAATGATATGTCTGTATAATGCTATAGTCAGTCAGACTCACACTCAGAGAAGTTAGATATTCATGTGAAACGGTTAACAGCTGAAATTGTGAATATCTTTTATTACAAATGTGCAACAAATTACGCATTCAAAAAAGAAGATGATGAAAAATATGTCCATTTAACATTTCATTATATAATTCTTTCTTTTCATTTTAATCCTATCATCATGGGTATCCTTTATTGCACATGACACAAAATTTTAGTGTCTTTTATTCAAAATTTTATTAAACCACTTTTTTGTTTGTTATACCAATTGGAATAGCATAAAATCTTAGCTAATAATCCATATTTTAATGGTATATACGTTTTAAGTTCTTAATTCTACAAGGCAATATTAAAAAAAATCCTGAATTTCCCCTAATGTGACCCACATTTTCTCTTTGCATGTCATCTTTCCTATTTTATCTACCACTCCTCAAAAAAGTATGAAATTAAATGTTAATTACTATCTATAAAATCATCATTGCTCAGACAAACCATAATTTTTTAGTCTTCTATTTTCTTTGGTTACAGAGCTATCAAAAAGAAAATCAGACCCCTCCTGCCATGCCCTCTCTTTCAGGATTTGTTAATAGTTCTCTCTCACATTTAATTATACATTTCCTATAACCAATAGAAAGCCACGGTTTTCATCTATCAAATGACATATTATATAGCATTGTGTTCTGAACAGATAAGTGTCAATTTCACTCAGAGTACCAACATCACTCCTGTGAGAAAGTTAACTAGCATGGATGAATTTGTAATGACTCTTGTTGCATAGTTAGAAAGCTAGAAAGAATTTGAGAGGTAAGGGAATTTGTCTACTTTCTGCATGTTATTAGTCTATATTCTTTGGTGCATTATTATCATTAGTATAAAAAAATTAGGGTTAACTCTCTTCAACAATCGACAGCAAGAATAAAGAAGATTGTTAAGTATTATATTTCTTGTTTTTCATGTTTATTCTTTATGTATAAT
>NW_013666487.1:133061-147812 GCF_000517525.1 Limulus polyphemus
ATTAAATTAGGTAAAATAAATAATAATAATATTATAATAAAAATATTTCATGAGAGATGCACACGAACAGCTCTTAGTAGCTTGTGGGTAATGTAATTCATTAGCGTAACGTAAGCTGCATGTTCCCCGAGTGATGTACAACTTATAATGGCACAGATAGTAGTTAGACATGGTTCAAAGGGCAATAAAACAATAACATTTAATTATAAATAGATGTATATTGTTATGAACTTAGAGCTACTTAGGATGAATGTAGTTTCATGTTATAGTTTGAAGTCATTCTAGAAAGAAAAAAGGGTAATTTTGATTTATTTTAATATTTTTTGGTGGTTATGAGGTCGTTCGAATTGACTGATTCTGTTTTGAGAAAAGGTAGAGAAAATAACAGATAAACAATAAAATTTTACTGAAAAAACATATGAAATACATTTAGGAGGTTTTAAGGATTACACAAAGGAAATATGACATTTTCGAGATGAGGTAAAGAATTTTTAATTTTAACATGAAAATTAATTTGCACACAGACTATTCAAAACAAATACTCAATAGACAAATCTATATTATATTTTATTAAAAATACTTCACTAAAACATGAATTTTTGAATGTGAAAGTCATAATATTAACTGAAAGATTGCAAAATTTTGTGAAGACATACACGCTATATTGAAAGTTAGAAGTATTACATCTATAAAGACTTTAAACGAGTACAAAGAGGTCACATGGTTGGTCAAATTGACAGAGCCTGTGTTGAGAGAGTTAATGTGCAGTGATGAATTATAGCTTATAATAGTCTAATTGACTCAATAAAGGCTTCAAAAACTCATAAACAAATCTTTAGTATAAATAATTTACTAAAAATCCTGATTTTTTTTATGTACAACATATTTATAATGTTTACTAAAAGCTTGTCAAGTTTTGTGAGGATACACTTGGCACATTCAGAGTTACAGTATATATATTCAACATCCTGGGGTTTGTGCAAATGGGCCAACCTGAGCACAAAAGGTTAAATACTTCTTTTTATAGTACTTTCTATAAATGTCTGAATAAATTTTTAATTTCTCTTACAATGGTAGAGTAATGGTCAGTATAACTCAGTATTACTTTGAGGCATATTCTGCCATATTGAAAATATTAGTATCATAATTCAAGTTTCTATTTTTAAATTTCAGGCTAATGCACACAAAACTTTTAAAACAAACTGTAATGACAATAATTTCCAATCTTTAACAATACTAATTTAGAAAAATGAACACTCACTGTAAAATACTTACAAGAATGAATTCATCTTTATCCAAAAAACCATCTTTATCAATATCACTTAGCTCCCATATCTAAAAACATGACAAAGAAACATTGAACATGGATTTCATTTGATGTATTCCTATAATAATAATAATAATAAAAAAAAAAGAAGAAAGAAAGAAGAAGAAGAAAAGAAGCAAATGTGGAGTTTAGGTATTAATTTTTGGATTAATTTCATATATTCTGTTATTCACATTTTTTTGTTAATTTGATACACAACTTGGTACTCTTTATTTTGGAGAAAAATGTAAGCAACAAATTCGTTATTCTTTATTGAGTTGACTTACTACAATAGTATACGTATTAAAGTTTAGACATCTTAACTAACAATTAGAGCTTTTTTGTAACAATTTTAAAAAGAGGACAACTGTTTTATCACTATCTTTACTTAATATTCATAAGATTTTCAAAAAAGATCTTGCAAAATGTATGTTTTGTCCATATTATTTCATATAAACAACTATATCCTACTTGCTTTAGTTATCTGATGTGTGTTTTCCGAGTTCTACATTATAAAAACCTAACATATTTTCATTGGCTCCTGGCATACACATCTGAGCCACAAAGTAAATCTTATTCATAGAAAAAATCCACAGACTTGTACTCCATAATTTTTTACAACAGAAAAATTAAAGCCAATTGCTTTCATAATGAAGTAATACATGTACAAAGATTCTTTTGAAAGTTATGATGATATAGCTTTCACATCTTACCTTTCCCAGAGTTTCTAGTGGAAGTTTGGAATTCAGCATAACCTACAAGAAGCATGTCAGAATAAGGTTGTTATTTTGTTTCAAATCAGATTACATGCAGCTGCACTAGATATGAGCATAGTATACTAAAAAAAAATAAAAATTATCTGTAGTTTTCTTTACTTGATATTTTACAGATAATTGTCATGTTCAATGGCCTTAAGAATACTTTATAAGTATGTTAGTTCTTATAAATTCACATAGTTGTTGATTTTGACAATGGGAAAAGGCTGTAACTAAGAAAACATTAGAGGTAATTTTATCTCATAGTTTAAGCATCTATAAAAATAGTTTCCTCTAACCTCACTACTTGAAATTCCCTATCAAAATGGTAATGTCTGCAAATGTGAAGATGCATCACCATGCTGGACCAGTGATTAATAGGGCAATTCCCTTTTAAATAATGAACATTACTTGACATTAACTACATTTAATTAATGTTTGTTTTCTATTTTAGTAGCTAAGCTTTAAACTAAAAAAATTCTTAGTCCTTAAAAAAAGAAAGTCAGCAAGCACTGAGTGATAAGTGAATGCTTGACTTTACGATTTATGATTTATAAAAAAACTATTAAACGTGAGATATCTTTTTCACAGACGTAAGCTCTGGAGAACTTTCCATGAGACTGAAGTTGACAGATCTATAACTTCAGATTGCCAGAATGGACCAAAAGAAGTTGTCATTGGTATTTAGCTCAGTAGGCTTTGTCAAAATGAACTAATTAATTTGTTTACAGATTATCTGGTACAGGAAACTATAAGCTATTTTGTATCTGTTTTCCCACAAAAGAATATAATTACTTTTATTATATATATAAAAAAAAAGAACATTTTACATTTTACTAAAAACTTTCTACACTTTGAAACATATATTATGATAGTCAACTTGGTTACGATTTATATTATGATATCCAACTTAGTTATGGTTTACGATTTAAGTTCGTATACTAATAGAATCTGTACTTAAACTTGATTATTTGAATAGATGAATTAAAACAACATAAATGCACTGAAGGTGAGGGATTATTTATGCTTTAACTCTATTGCCACGGGCATCCTTTACTTAGCATGTCATGAGGTTTTAGTGACTTACATTCAAAATTTAATTAAACTTTAAAACATGGATTATTAGCTATAATGTCATACCAATTAGTATAGCATAAAATCATAGTTAATAATCCATGTTTTAATAGTATGTAAGTTTTAAGTTCTTAATTTCATAAGGGAATAGTTAAAATAATCGTGAATTTTCCCTAGGGTGAGAAATATGACATATTTTCTCTAGTCATCCCTTCTTCTCTATTTTATTCACCATCCCTCCAATAAGTATGAAATTTAATGTAAATTACTCACTATACAATCATCATTGCTCAGACAAACCATAATTTTTATAGCCTTCAATTTTGTTTGGTTACAGAGCCATCAAACAGAAAATCAGACCCCTCTTGCCACACCCACCTTTCACATCCTCTCTTTCAGGATTTATTACTAGTTCTTCTTAACTCTTAATACTAAATTATGTATAACCAACAGAAAGCCAAGGTTTTCATCTACCAAATAACGTTTTGTATTACATTGTTTTCTGAACAGAGAATTGTCATTTTCTCTGTTAGTACAAGCTTTGTTCCTACAGGAAAGATAACGACTAGCTTGGATGAATTTGTAATGGCTCTTGTCTCGTAGTTAGAAAGCTAGAAAAATTGTGATAGTTAGGGTAAATTGTATGCTCTTTGCATGTTATTATTATATTTTCTTTGATGCATTATTTAATTGAATAAAAATTTTTAGTGCATTACTACCATTAGCATAAAAAAAGTATGGTTGTCATCGACAGTCAACAGCAAAAATAAGGGACGACCCAGGTAAGTACTTTATTTCTTGTTTTTCATGTTTATTCTTTATTTTTTATTATAAAAGTAACTAAAATGTAAAAATTTTGATCTATTTAGGTTAGATTAGGTAAAATAAATAATAATAATATAATAAAAATGTTTCACGTGGCACACACAAGAGCAGCTCATGCGTAACTTAAATCAAGAGCATAACATGAGTTGCACATTCCCCAAGTGACTTATAATGGTGCAAATAGTAGTTAGACACAGTTCAAAGGGCATTAAACAATAAAATTTAGTATAAATAGATGTATACTGTTACAATTTGAAGTCATTCTCGAAAGAAAAAAAAGGGTAATTTAAATTTTTTTTTTTGGTGGTTACAAGTTAGATCAAATTGACCAACCTTGTACAGAGTTAGGGTAGAGAAAATAACAGATAAAATATAAAGATTTACTGAAAACAAACACTGGAAATGTAGTTAGGAGGTTTTAGAGATTACGCAAATGAAATTTGAGATGAAGAAAAGTATTTTTAATCTTAACATGAAAATCACGTTACACACAGACTAGTAAAAAAAATACTCGATGTATTCATGGACAAATCTGTTTCTTAGATTATTAAAAATACTTCACTAAAAAGGACGATTTTTGTATGTAAGACTTATAACGTTTACTGAAAGTCTGCCAAATTTTGAGAAAATATATATACTATATTAAAAGTTAATAGTATCAAAATATAAAGATTTTAAACGAGTACAAAGAGGTCACGTGGTCAGTCATATTGACCGAGCCTATGTTGAGAGAGTTAATGACAAAGTATTTGAATAACATAAAAACAACAAGTATAGAAAAGGAATCATGGAAGTTAAAACTGCTCCTATCTTACAAAAAATTCTTTTCATACTTATCAAGCTATGGAAAAAATAACCTTGTACCAATATCCTGATATAAAACATGAAGCTAAAATATTTACAAGGTTAATGTTACATTACATGTTCATAAAAATTGCGAGTGCACAATTTCGCTGCTCATGTGTTTTGGTAACATTCTGTTTTGGAAACACAGCTGTTCATGTTTATCTATCTAAACTAGTTTCTAGTTAGGAAAATGAACAAAGTCAGACATACAAAGAGTATTAAGTAGAAAGTTGTTTACTGAATCATATATTATCCTCAAGAACTTTGATTACTTAGCATACAACACATAGACAGATGAAGTGAAAACAGCTCGGCTGGCAAAAACAACTTACAGGTTTAACTGTACTTCCAGGCAACTTCTCATTGGTTGGTTTCAGAGAATTAAACATTTCTTCATATTTATTACGTTCTGATGGCTGCAGACATATGCAAGAGAATCCCATTAGCTTTCTAAATGTAATTTTAAAGAAATACAAAGTATATTATCTGTAAAATTATTTCCTCTTGAAACACTTACTTGCAATTATCACACCATGTACCTTGCATATAGTACAAGTTTTTTAGTAAATGTGCTATTATGCTGAAAGTATCTAAGTTTGTAATCCTACACATTGAAAAACAAAAATCTATAGGTAAAATAATACAAGCATAAATAAATATTATGAATATTCTATTTTAATTTGTATGCTAAGCTAAGTTTTGATGAAGTATATTTCTGTTTAATACATACATTATTAAAAACAAGACAACGAAATAAATATATATAGTAATTCATCACTTAGTGGATTATCTTAAAATGTTAGTTATCATATTTGCTCAAATATAATGCGCACTTTCTTCCTCCAAATACCTCCCAAAAAACTGACTGCACATTATATTCACACATGTTCAATTTAGTTAGGTATTTTACTAGAAGCTACTACCGAAAATCATTAAAGTTTTCAAAAAATATTGAAAACCAATGCAGTGGATGGGACGGATGATAATAGGCTGTGGAAATCAGAAGAGGATGCAGCAAAGGTTCAAGGAAGCAAATCCGATGACAAAGATTTATGTGAAGATGAATGATTAGCTTAGTGTATTACCACATATAAACAAATGATGGACAAAAAAAAAAAACAACAACAAATTTTCTTCAACTTAATCTTTCAAAATTGGGTGTGCATTACATTTGGGCAAATATGGTATTAATCTATCATGTTATATACTTGTTAAAAATAATTTTAAAGTACCACTATTACAATCATAGAAATTCCCACTTTCTTCAATAGGTGAAATCCAAAATAACTCAGGATGAAAAATTTTTAGCCTCATGTTTATACTAGAAGAATCTAAAATTATCTAAGAAACCTCTGCACTATTAAATAAGGTTAATTAGTTAATAATATATAATACCTTTATTTTTACCAAAGTATTTCACTAAACAAAAACTGTGAACCAGTCAATAAAATAATCAAATCAAGTATGTTCCTGCACACATCTAAAGAGAGTAGCATTATCTGTTAACAGGAACAGGTCTGAAACCTCATGGGCAAATTTTATAAACCTATATATTCATGTTTTAGTGTTAAGAATACAATTTTTTAGTATCACTAACAATAGAAAGAAACTGTTACTTTTGTCAGACTGAATAATGTAATTTAAAAGAGTATATAGGTAATATGCAGTTGCTTATGAAAAGATCACGTAAGATATATAAGGAGAAGCAGAGAAAGTTTTCTGGTACAAAGTTCACTATGGATACTAAATAGGAATCGTTTATTTTCACATGGACTGCTTTAACTGAGAGGTATATAAAATAAAGACATTAATTTACCTTTATAGACCAATCAATAACTGTAGACATTTTTTTACTTGATGTTGTAGGACCCTATGTTAAAAAACAAATAAATAAATGAAAGATATCCATCTACTATGGATACCCAACAAATAAAGTATCTTTAAAAAGACATAATATATAAACAAAAAGTGTAATATTTTAAAAATTTTATAATTCTAATATGACGTTTAACATCTTAAAATTCAACCCTGAGCACAAATTAACTAAATTTATAATTTATGGAATAAGCATGAATGAAAAGATACTTGTTCATAAACAATTTAAAAATAATTATAATACTTAGGTGGCACACATGGATATTTTAACTAAAAAAAATCAATATATTCCTACCATATTAGGAGGAGGCACTTGTTGATTTATATTAGTCATATCAACATTCTGCCCATTTTGAGCAAGAGCTATTAGTTTCAGACCTACAAACATTCCATTCTTGTCAAGGAAACCTTTTCCATTTGGATCAGAGAGGTCCCATATCTAAAGTCAATAAAAATAGAGTTTAAACATTTAATCTTTATTAAAATAATTCATATTTTCTCAAAAAAAAAATATTTTAATTGGAAAGTTTCTTATAAATAGCCTTATATTTTTTCTCATTGCTATTTATATCTTCATTGTAAATGTAATATTTAGAAAGTCATATCAAAACAATAGAAATGTGTTTGACATTTTTGTTCTATAGCTAGATATAATGTATAATTGTGCAAAACACTTTTTAAACCATAAATATTTCATCAAATAACTGTATACACAAATAGTTAAAGGTTTTACTAGCACTAAAGGGAAGCATATGTAGCACTAGGATAAAATATATGAATAATAATAATAATAAACTAATACTTGTCTAAATCATATGGGAAGTAATTTCATACACAAGTTTATGGTTCAACTGTAAACTACTTTTAACGTAAAAATTATTTTATAATCCTACAGTTTTGAGTCTTTTAGGAAAGGATTTTCCATGCACAATTATAATATTTATATTATTATTTAAAACATAAAATTAATTATATTTTTAACAATCTTTTAATAAAAAAGGTACATTTTCTCAAAGCAAAAACTATTTAACAATGAAATCAAATTTTCTAAAAATACTTTTTATTCTATTTTGTTTGTTTATGCACATAAAAACAATAATTATGATAATAAATAGGAGCAAAAGGTGTAAGGAAAAGTTGTGTAATAACATTTTCCAGACATATGGTGGTAATGCATATTTTTTGAAGGAGAAGAAATAGTGTCAGAATGAAAACTATATAAAAACCTTTGAGGAAAATTAAAATAGTTGAAAAACAACTGAGTTTGGATTAACATATTAAAATATTGGAATAATATGGAATTATTAATAAATGTATATGAAAATGGAAATAATTAAAAACAAGAAATATAGTTATTTTGAGCTTTGTAATTCTGGGCTGATAGTGTTATTATAGTTCCTATCCAAATAAATTCTTTCATTTTTGCCTAATTTTTTTTAAAGGAGAGTTTATATAATTAACATGAGGTTATCATGGGAATGTTTAGGCATGTGTGTGTTGATAGATAATTTTTATATTACTGAAATGTACAAGTGGTTTTGGCTTGTTAGACACTTCTCTTTTTAATGGACCATCTCTATTTAGGCTCAGTCAATTTTACATACCTTGTAACTACAATGTAATCATGTATATAACATACTGTAACTCTAAATGTTCCAAATGTATCTTCACAAAATTTTTAATGCTTTTAATAAAGATTAGAATCTCTGTCGTACACACACACAACAAAAAAAAAAACAACAAGAATTTTTCATCAAAGTTTTTTTTACTATAAACTTGTCTGTGTGTTTATAAAGCTTTTACTGAGTCAGTCCAGGTGAAATGTAATTTTCATGTTAGGAATAAAAATACTTATTTTCATCTTATAGCTTTCATATTTCATTTGCATAATTTCTAGAACCTCCTACCTGAATATTAAGTTTTTTTTTGGGGTAAAAATTTTACATTTTCTCTCATTTTTCCTACTCTATAATACTAATTGTAGTGAACTCATCAGTGTATAGTGAAAAGTTGATAAATATTAAATAAAATGAACAAAAATTATTTTGGCTCTTTAAATATATCATTTGTCACCAAATATTTATTTTAACAATTTCAACTGTCAACCTTTTCACATTTTAGTTTTAATTTTATGGTTTTTATTGCAGGAATTTGTACCAACTGGAGCAGTAATGTTTGTGACAAAGCAATAAGCCACCAAGAAAGCCCATTAGCTGTCTCTTGTAAACAATAAGTACAATTCACCTGCATACAATCTTTGCACATGTAGTTACCTAGACCCCAGTTTTTCCTCACAAAAGTTGGTTGTCCAAAAAACTTCATGTAGCTTTTAAATATGAATTTTAGAACACAAAAATATACCAGTCACTGAAATTGAATGTCCAAAAATAACTATTATCTATCCAGCTCTCTGACTAAGCTATAAATATGTTAATAAAATTCTGTTACTGCTAGGAGTAATGACTTTGTTCAATACAAATCAAACACTCCTTTTCAACTACTGTCTTTCATCATCAAAAATAAACAAAAGATCATAAGATTTATGTAGAGGAGAGTTTTATTGGTTATAAACATGTCTTGAAAACTGAGACAGATAGGTGTGATTTCTCTGGTGGGTTTGACAAATCTAATGATACTTAAGAAAATGGAGAGGTAGAAGGTTCAAATTTTACTTTCTAACTTGTAATTATGTATAGTTTCTACTTTAATTGCTTGGACACTTTGAAATCTATATTACTGAAGATATAAAATCTAAAAATGGGAATTCTGTCAAGAAATGATGATTGAGAATACTTTTAAATATTTTCCTTTGAAATTAAGAAATGAAAAATTTGGATAATTTATTGATGTACATTGATAGAAAACTTGTTTAATAAAATTTTGAATGTAAATTTGTAAAAGATTGTGACATGTACAGTTCGACCCAGCTGTGCTCATACAGTTAACAGAATGTTGTAATTATTAATAGAAACTTGAACCCATACTAAAACTACTGTATCATGAAACTGGAAAGTTTTATCATGGAAGAACAACATTCTCGAGGTTGTTCACATGTGTTTTAGTGAATGCTCCTGAAGAAGCTGTAAAGCAAAATGTTGAATGTCTAATTAAATAAAAACAACATTTTAGTGTTATTAGGTCATTTATTTCTAGTAGTAATATGTCTTCTATACACCAATATGCACTACAGAAATTAAATAAATTATTGTACCTACACCATAAAAACTGCTATTCTTCAAGTATCAAAGACAGTATTACATAAAATTAAACCGTAAAAATGAACAAATTCTACTTAGAATATAAGAAACACAAATGTCATAATAATAATGATTAAAGGAGGCTACACAGTAGGGTGGTCCTTATTTGCATGTAAAATTTCAGGTTAAAAATTCTCACACAATTTTTTTTTCTAATGTACAAAAAAAACATTAATGTCAAATTTCATCTATTTTTAACTTTAATTAGAGGATTCTCAATGAAATGGAAGTCCTAGACTGTACTGACCTGGTACCATATGTACTTCTGATATAGACATTTGTTAAGTATTAAAAGATTTATTTAAAGTATATTATTTTGTTGCATGTACAATAGTATAATTACACAATTACAAGATTTTGGTATGATTAGTCACTTCTGCATTGTTATTGTTTCTATTTTGCTGTTAGGAAAGTGTCTCCTATGATCCTGCAAAACGTGAATGAGGAACTGTTTCTGTTCTTCTTTCTTTGTTAAGATGGCATTATACTCCCCAAAAAGGGTCATATCCCTTTCAGCATTGTCATTTACCACATTCAAGTGTTGAACTGTTTGTAGTACCTCCCTGTTGTTCTCTCTGAGCTCTCATGGCTCAGAGTCACAATCCAGAAATCCAGATGGATGGAATTTTGAGGCACCTAAAGAAGTGTGCTGTATTTTTTGTGATGAACTCTTCAATTGAGATGTTCTCAGGCTTCCTGATATTCAGCTGGATGCACATTGGAGGTTTATCCATGCCTTCCTTCTCATTTTCTGCCTTTCCCATTGCTTGTTTTGTTTCTATAGATACAACTGAATCAAAGAATGCCAAACTAATGAGTTTCTCATTGAGATACCACCAATGTGTAGCAAATGTTTTACAGGTAGATTTTGAAAGAAGAAAATTCACATTCTTATAGTTAACATGACATGGTAGAAAGTTAAGATCACTGCACAGAGAAGAAATGACATAAGGAGCAGTGAACTATGCACCAAGATAGACTCAAACAACAAAGATGTAGATGTTATAGAGTTCTCTTTCCTTACGCCAGTGAGCTGAAACTGTCCCATAAACATCCAGATTTTGTAGGCATATAATACCTTGGCCATCAATTGTACATGATGCAGTTCTCCAAATGTTATAAATCACAGTCCAAGAGAAAGGATGCCACCAAAAAAGGTTCCATGGCTAGTTAAAGAAGCTCTCAATAATCATTTATAGGTTGGCTGACCAGAAGTTGTCTTGTAGCAAATTCAATAACATTGTCCTTAACTTACTCTATGGTTTTTGTTACTTCATCATAGCCAACTGTAATTTCATAACTGTATTGGTGCATTTATTTCCAAGATTGCTGGAATAAATTGCAAATTGTAATATCTGGGCTAGAGGAAAGCCTCATATGGTCTTTAAAAAAACATGCTAGGTCAAATTCTAAGGTATGATATAGAATATTTCAGAAATAAAAACTGATAGGATGAATTATTTACACATAGAATGTTCTTGAACATTCTGAAAATCTGTGTAATACCTCGGAATATTCCAGAATATTCCAAAATAATCTAGAACCTTCCAAAACTATTTAGAATATTCTGGAACATTCTAGAATATTTAGAAGATGAAAATATAATGTGATGTACAAGGTAAAACTTCAGCTATCTTGAGCAACACCTAAGTGTTACTCAGTACTGATAAAATTTGGTGTGAATTACTTATCAGGCAGGTGGTAGCACTGCCTATATAGGGATGGCGTGGATTGTTCATTAAAATGGTATTTTAAGTATATTCTTAATAGGTCATCAAAACTTTACAATACTATAGTGTTTATAACAATATCTACGTAATGGCTGAATCACAAGTTCTGGGAATGTCTGTAAATATCAGAGCAAAAAGTTTAAATTTCTTGTTCTTTATTACATGATAAATCAAAAACCAAAACAATGGTGTCAACCAATTTCACTGAGGTGACATAGTTTCGAATGGAGTATCCGCTTTTATAAGTATTATTTACTAGCAGTAACTAAAAAAAAATTATAATTTTGGTGTAAATGATGTTATCATTTCCCCTTGAAGTTAGCTTTTTTACAGATATTTAGTGTTCCTTTAAAAAGCTTAAGTACAGGGTGAAACAGGAAATAATAGATGAACAATAAATATTACAGTTGGAACTTCCTTGTATTTAGAAATTGGTTATAAATATAATATTCTTATGTCCATTGAAACACTGCATTAAAAATCAAGCAAACAAGTAAAGAAAACTTTTCAAAAAAGGAAGTAAATATAGGGATGGCATTTGCACTGTTAAGAATTAACATATAGCAATATGTAACTATTCAATCACAATTAAGTTTAATTTATCCTATTTTTGACTGTTAATATCCTACTACACTGGTGTGCCTGTGCTATTATGTAGGAATGATGCAAATTTAATCCATGCTATTTCATTTGCATTGTTTTTCAAAAAAATTGACATTAGCCATCTTTAAATTTACTTTCTTTTTTGAAAAGTTTTCTGTTTACTTGTTTATATATAGGAACAAAATGATGGGGTGAGAGTGTTGTAAATCAAAACTTCAAAAATAAGGACCACCCTATTATACAGACTGTACTTTCTGAAAATAATCTGAAACTCCTATCTTTTCCATGAAGACTCATAAAAAAACTAAAAAAAACAACTTTCCTATACAAATTCCAAAGTAATTTTAATAAACTTTAATCACACACACACATTTCCTCTTATATATAAATAACAAAAATATTTTTTCCTTTATCTAAATAATTATATGAAACTGATCTTTTGGGAAATTACTATTGTAAATTTACACAATAATTTAAAATCTATTTAGGTTCATAGATTTTATAACTTTTCTTCTGTAAGAAGCAGTCCCCAAACAAATAAGTACACCCGAATGATCTTATCTTTTAAGGGGGAGTTTTAATGGTGCATTTGACTTAACATATATATAATTCTTCTAAGTATTTAAGAAATGGTGAACACTTTCAGGTGAGTACTTAAATAATTAACAATAATTGCTGACACCAATCGTAACAATTATGCTTATGCCTTCGTATCACATTGATACCCTGTTAGTTTGAGATTTGTTCAATATGTGTACTGGTATTCATGACTTTTTATGTGGTTAAAAAAAAAGTACTCTGTGACGTTGTGATGTACTCTGATCTGATGAATACTCATTTTGAAACTAGTAAAATAAATCAGTTTTCACCACTTTAAAACAAATGTGTGTGAGTGATCATTATGTAATAATTACAAGTCTGAATTGGCATCCTTTAGCCTGACAATCAGGACGACAGCTGATTGCTAATCGTCTTCAAAAATAAAACAAGTCATAACTCATGATCAATTATTGACCTTTTACAAACAAAACATTTGATAAGTCAATTAAAATTGTATATATTTTGATTGCAAACTTATAGCTATGAAGGACAACTAATCAGAAGTGATCAATTAACAGTTGTAATGTCATTAAGAATCCAGATAGGTGGTTACTTGGTCACTCATAGGTGGCATCTACCACAGGAACAAAACCCTTCTAGGGAAGTCCAGTGGAATGCATCCATGAAAAGTTTTCAACTGTAAGCACCAAATGGGATGATACAAATATTCAGTGTATTATCAGTACTAATACTTTTACTAATATTAATAATACTACTACTTTACTGCTGCATGCAAGAGATTGTTTTGCATTCATAGTGTATATCATCACAACAGGTTGAAAATTACTGTTTACTGACTTTGACTTAAGGCTTTAATATAATATAACAGATGAGCATGGTAGTTATTAATAAAGCAGAAACATGCTCAGGTCATGCTTTTTCAAAATCTGAAAAAAAAAAGAAAAAAGACTTCATTAGCCTTGAGGGCAAGTTTAAGTAATTCTTCAAACTGTTGGTGATTAAAAACTTGATTCTGTATGCTTCACCTTTTTTGAAGTCGAACTTGAAGCGAAAAAATGGTGATTATGTATATATTGGAGTGACAAATATGCATTAAACATAATTTACACCATCTTTTGAACAGCAAAGATATATTATATAATAAATTACAGAAACTCCAGAGTCCCATACAATGTTCTAACCAGGATATTCCCCAAGCTTAACTTTCTAATAATAATGAAAACAAAACTGATAGCTGGAGATTTTTCCTATGATAAGTGGTTGTAAATTACCCGATGCTGGCTCTTAATGACATCACTGAACAGGTCGCCTGCTTGACAGTATATCCACAAATATGCAAGTCATCCTGATAGCACTCTCTCTCATTTTATTGATAGTTGATTGAAGTATGCACACACAAGAAACCATACGACATCCATGAGATCAGTTATTGTTTATATTGGTCAAGCAAGTCTGCAATGTATACTATGAACATGTACCTAAAACTGACCTGAAAATGTGAATGTCTTTGATATTGGAAATTACTCCAAATCCAGTAACAGTGTTAGAATGCTAGAATTAATAAATTTTTAATTTTCTTTTCATGTGTGTGACGAGACATACTTAGTTCAACTGGTAAAAAACCTGACTGTAATATACTAAACATGGTAAACAAACCTTTCCTAATACAGCATCAGATAATCCAGATTTCTTTAAAAAAGCAGCAGCTTCTATGGCTCCAACACAACCCGTTCCTGCTGGATCAACCTGTGTCATACAAAACAGTTTTTCTATATTTAATTAAACTAACATACAAGTTTGAACACATTTGTTACAAGGCGTGAAATTAAATATAAATGTGAGTACTCAGAGTACTTTTGTAATGTGCACGTGTATGTATATGCCAAATGAAGCTGCCTTATGGAAGGTTGAATTGAATG
>NW_013666487.1:148759-152516 GCF_000517525.1 Limulus polyphemus
AGTTCTAAGTTTGGCATACTTTATCAAAAAAATTATGTAACAGTGTATTAAAAATTATAATAGTGATGTGTATAAAAAATAACATTAAATAGGAATATATGCTCTTACCATGGAATAATTTTTTGGTTTTTTCAATTGAATAATGTTACTTTTAGACAACATATCCATTTATAACCTAACAAAATATATTTCACAACACATATTTCTTGTGCAGTATAGACCTATTTAAGTAAGAAATTCAAAGAAAACATTTTCCATCATATTTTGTATACAGTGTACAATTAACAGGAAAAAAGAAAAGAGTAAAAAAATAACAACAGGTAGAAGGGAAAGATTTCCAAGATTTAATTCATACACTACTGATTGCTTTATGAAATCCATTTTAGAGAAACTGTGAAGGATATGTTACTGCACCTTCATAAATACACTTGAAAAGCTATATTTGATGCTTCATAGTCTGTGGCCTTAACCAATAATATATGGACAAGTCAATCTAAAGTGTTTTGTATTACAATAACATTTCATCACCTTGACAAAGACTAGAAGTAACAGTCACATGAAATCATACAAGAATTTCCCATTGGTCAGCAAATACAAGAGGTAATGGTTCATGACAATCATCTTTAAGATGCACAAGTGATGCTTGATCTAAAAATAGTTACAAATCTGGTTTGAATTAGGTTTGACTACCAGACATGAACAACTCTTGGGTGCAGCACAAACACTAGCAGGTCACTTTAAATCTTCAGCATTGGCTACAAGAATGTGAAAGGTCTTTTGCATAACTGATGTAATTGTAGGGGATCGTTAACTAATAAAACCAAACTGTTACTGTTAAAATCCATTGGTGATAAAAGAAAGCATTATTACTTTATTAAACAGTCGCTTACTGAATATTATAAACTGCAATTGAACCGTGGTACAAGAATAAGAGGACATTGTCAGACCTATAACAGTGAAATCAGGCTTACTTTCTAATAAATGATAAGGTTGATAACAGTTGTGCATGAAGATTTATAGCTCAGAGTTTGCCAGGAAATATACAGTTTGTATGTTGAAGTTTCTGAGCTTGCTGAGAAGAGCCTATTCATGAATAACTTTGAGCCTAAAATTAAATAAAGAGTCACATAAAGAACAGTCATGAAAGAAGATAAACTTTTGTATACTTTTAAGTTAAGAGATAATTTAAAATGCAAGACCAAACAACTGAAATGGATGTGTAAATCTAACAAAGTGTGCTTTTAACATTAAAAAATAACTAGCTTAACTGTTACTAAATTATAATGTTCATCTTAGGACAAAATGATATGTCCAGTTTATTTTGCTATAAACCATCAGTTGTTTGGGACAATTTTTACAGAAAATATTATTACAAAATGGCTTATGGTTTTACTTATAACTTGATTGCTCATATTGAGTTTCAACTGAAAGTAATGGTAGTTTTACTTATTTTCACAGTCAAGAGGTCTTTTTGATTAGTAAATGTGCATATTGAAAAAATGATTAATATCAGATTATTCTTAACCATTTTTCTCTCTTTAGTACTATTCTACATTTATTTTATACTGATGAAGCTTTGTAACTTTCAGTAATCATTTTTTAGATGTTTACAGGAAATATGTTTTAGACCATGCTCACTTCATAAACACAAAAAATATCAAGACTTTAAGAAACCTATAAATGATAAGGTTAAAACTAGAGGACATTTTTTAGAGTTATAACTCTTCTTATCTGGCACTTTGCCAACTGGCTAACTCCTTAAAAAAACACAAAAAAAACCATCACACACTAAGGGCCCATCTAAGCAGTAGAAAATTATGCTCATGAGAGTCCTATTTAAGATAACTTCATTAAGTAAATAATGTAATGATGTGATAACCATGCAGGAAACTAGAGACTACCATAAAATGCTTTTTCCTCTCTTTTAAACTGTTATTTGAAATGCAGTGTTTTTGTTCTATTCTCATGATAGTTTTAGTATTCTGAATATGAAATATTTTGACATAACAGCATATGAGCAGTTTCTCTATAAAAACTTACAACAGCCAAGTTTGTCATGTTCCATATCTAGTTTTTTACTAGCATCACAAAATATGTTAAAATGTAAATCACAAATACACAATGTAAGCATCTTTTACTAATATTAACCTACCTGTTGATATAAACCCTCATATAAGGCAAAATGATTTCCAGCAACCTTAAAGAAATAAAACATCAAAAATATTAAAATCACAAAAGCACATATAACCAATTAAAGTACACAAGTGTTATACAGTACAGTGCATCAGAAAATCCAATTTATTTCTTAGTCACAAGTTTTATTAAAAATTTATATTTATATTATAAATCTTAATATCTTGTACTGTTTTTAGATTGATCAAAGCTCTAGTTGTTTTACGTTACAGTGAAATAAGTCAACTGTTCTGTTTAACTAGCATCAGAAAAAACAATTTTGTAAATCATAATTTACTACTTTACTGTGGTGATTAATTAGAGCTCTAGTTGTCTTATGTTACAGTGAAATAAGTCAACTGTTCTGTTTAACTAGCATCAGAGAAAACAATTTTGTAAATCATAATTTACTACTTTACTGTGATGATTAATTAGAGCTCTAGTTGTCTTATGTTACAGTGAAATAAGTCAACTGTTCTGTTTAACTAGCATCAGATAAAACAATTTTGTAAATCATAATTTACTACTTTACTGTGGTGATTAATTAGAGCTCTAGTTGTCTTATGTTACAGTGAAATAAGTCAACTGTTCTGTTTAACTAGCATCAGAGAAAACAATTTTGTAAATCATAATTTACTACTTTACTGTGGTGATTAATTAGAGCTCTAGTTGTCTTATGTTACAGTGAAATAAGTCAACTGTTCTGTTTAACTAGCAGCAGAGAAAACAATTTTGTAAATCATAATTTACTACTTTACTGTGGTGATTAATTAGAGCTCTAGTTGTCTTATGTTACAGTGAAATAAGTCAACTGTTCTGTTTAACTAGCATCAGATAAAACAATTTTGAAAATCATAATTTACCACTTTACTGTGGTGATTATCTGTCTATTTAACCCTTTCGCTATGGGAAGCGGCTATAGTAAACGGAAGTTTAATTATCATTTAGAGTGGAGATCAACTTTTCTCCACAGCCATCAAAAATTGTCCCTCCAAACAGTAGAAATCAATAACCCTCCATGAGCTTGAATCAACCACTAGACACCGTGTGTTGATATCTGCGAGCATGAGTGGGAAACATAAGTATAAACAATTCCTCAGCTGGGGCCTCAGCCAACAGATAATGCTAGGCACCCGTGCACAGAGATATCAGCTGATTGTTATACTTTCTTTGTGTTTTTAATATAATTTAGGTAAGTTAGCGATGCCATAACATTAAGATCTGCAATGTAAGTGTCTTATATATCATAATACAGTGAAAAATGCTGTTACTTTATGATGTTTTTTATGGAGAAATGACATTGATTGGGGACTGACTGTGAAATCTAATTATGCAGTGAAAGGGTTAAAAACATGATTACATGTCATGTCTAGAGAACTGAAACTTGTGCAAAATGTCTGATAAACTGTTTTAAATATTAACAGGTAATAAGATCAATATTACCTTAATCAACTTAGGTCTACTAACATGATAAGCTTGATTTAATCCCACTTAAACCTCAAAATTAACTTTTAACATGAGCTAAAAATAGCCTCAGTGACAAGTAATTAAGGGTAAATAAATGTTAACTGGGGGGGGGGGGGGG
>NW_013666487.1:152896-156016 GCF_000517525.1 Limulus polyphemus
CAGTTTGTATGGTAATCAAGTTAGACAACTTGACACACAAGTATCTTTGTCTTTAACTATCATGGCTAGTTATTGTAGATCTAAAAAAATACATAACTTTATTCTTCTTTTATGATATATTTTACTCTTTTCTACCTTTAATAACATTGTAACACCTTCCCATGAAATGAACAAATTAACCTTAACAAATCAGTACTTAACTAGAGGTTTCTTAACTTCTACCATTTTGCTAACAAATGGGTGCACCACCAGAGGATGATTCCTTCTAGGGATGTAAGCATCAGTATTAGTGTTTTACATGTTTCAATCTGTTGTATCTATTAAACTATCAATAAACTGTGCATTAAGAACTGTTGTGTTTGAAAACTATCACTAATAGAATAATTTAACCTGATCAATAATAGAAAACTACTGAAGCTTTTATTTTTTTTGTTAAGAGAAATTTAGTGTAATGGTACCCAAACTGTAAATATTTGTGACATCATAGACTGTGGCAATGAATCTTATTAAATACAATTTAGATAAAATTCCCTTGTTACAAAAATATTTATAAAGACATTACTTTTACTTGACGTGTAATCTATATTTACGATTCTATATCTTTTACGTGACATAAGTTCATTTTATTTGCATGGTAATCCGATTTTATTATATTCTTTTTATAAACAAATATACATAACTACAACAATGTTACATTCTGCTTTTCCTTATTCTGGTGTTTGGTAATACCATTGATATGTTTTGTACTATTATTCACAGTTAACAGAGTACCAGTATTTAACATTTACATATACTCTGACTAATCTAAAAAAACAAGCAAGCAAATGAATTTGAAGTTCACTTTATGATACATAAACGTTTTACTTCATGTTTTTGGTTTGTTTAATATATTATCATTCTCTACATCCAAACTAGAGCTGGACAATTAGTGTTATTTTCTAACTGATTGATCAGTGGTCCCAGTAATCAATTACATTCAATTAGTTTATTAGTACAGTGTTCCTTAAACCAAGGCATGTACAAGTGCACGCGCATACACACAAAAAAAAGATCATGACAGGTCTGCCAGACAGTTGCCTTCTCTCTAATCAGTAGTTCAGAATGAATGACAGTAGCAACTAAGTTTGGTGGCAATGAGAATCAAACCCTAAACCCTAGAATCACCAAAGCCAACCAACATTGAAGTAAAAAACAAAATTTATGAGGCTAAAATTGGGCAGAACACAGCTAGCCCATTACAGAACTCTGCACTTGACAAGAAACATAAAAGCAATACTTCCAAATCAGTAATAACAAGAAACCCTAGTTTTGAGTAGTTAATTATTTTTGTAACACTCAAGTTGACCATAATTTTGATTAGTTGATTATTTTCCTGAGAATCAATATAATCCTAACTTCCATTAATCTATTGTTGGAATTGCCAAAAACAGTAATAATCATAAACATTTTATCGAACATCAAAATAAACTAAAACAGAATAATTGGAAATACTAGTTTGATTAATTGTTTAGTTTATGTAACATTAATCAATGTAATTACTACTCATAGGTTATTAATTGAATTGGCCAGCTCTAAACTGTTAACATAGTGTTTAAATGGTATTTATTGCAAAGTCATGAGAAATGCTGAACAATACAATGAACAGCAAGCAGACAGTAGTAAATTTAACACCGTATCCAAAAACGTGAAATAATTGAGCAAAATAAATTTTGCAATTTGTTTACTATTAATAGGTGAAATTTCAGGTGATGACATAAAACTGAAATAAAAATAATTTGCTAACTGTATGTCATTAGAATGCACAACATTAAGGTTATGTTAATAATCTATTCACTTGATCATGAACTACAATGAGTTGTAGTGTATCTCTCTTTATGCCCTTTTATTGCAAGTACTGTATGCGTCTGTTTATGATAGATAAACTTTTTCACATTATTAAGAGCAACACAGTACAGGAGCCATGTAGGACAAGTCTGGGATGAATGGGCTTTAAAAGTACCATATATTCAAGCATAAATATAGGTATTGAGAAGTAAAACTGATGAAGTCTGCTGAGGATCTTACTTTGCAGAATGTATTATAACATCAAGCAGCAAAGGTTAGGCTGTCTGGTGAAAAATTTCTCATAATAATTCTGCCCAATATTAAGATAAAACTCAAAACTATACGTTTTTTTACTGTTTAAAATCTACAGTCATTATTGTATGTATGAAGATCACCACTGATTACAGAGGTGTAACATTGCAGTTGGGCACTACCATGGGTTTCCACCCTTATATCATGTTGAGGCTCAGCATTTCTGACTGCTGCAATAACTTATTTTGATTTGAGAACCTTTTCATGGTCTGTTTCAGTAAGATTTACTCTACCCAAGTCATCAGTCTCAGGTGATGCATCAGTGACAAGTCAAGCAATGTGGTTATATAAATTATTTATTCAGAATTAATTTTGATGAACAATCATAAGTAAATTCCAGTGACTCAGTTTGAGTTACACTGGGTTCACAATCATCTGAGTCAAGTGACTACTCAGTACTTCTATCAGGTACATTCAATAAAGACTTCCTTTTCTTCAGATCACTTATAATGTGTTTGGCTGAGTGATAGGACATTCGATCAATCTTTTTTGTTCTGTCATCTACAGTGTTACTATCTTCTGTATCAATGGTATCAAAATCGTCCTTTAGTTTTCCTTTAGCTAACAACTTTGATAATGTTATATTTGAGGCACAGACCAAACTGTCCTTTTTTATTGTATTTTTTTCAAAATAGTCTTGTAATCTCAATCCAAGTTACAGTCACTTGTAACAACTGCTCATTCTTCCCTCCTTTAGCCTGGTTCTATACTTCATTGATAAGTATGCCAACTTAAATGCTTTATTTTCTGAAAATATCTGTACTTCCAGGTTATTAACTAGTTTAAAAACATTTCAGTGTACACACATTCAACACTATTCACCTTTTTCTGATCATTTCTTATGTAATCCAGGCATGAGTTCTTAAAATATAATTGAATCTGGCTCACGAGCCACCCATGAACTCAAATTTTTATTATATTATTATTTACTTCACCTAATCTAACCTAAAATGTTTCCTATTTTTACATTTTAGTTACTTTTAT